>NC_045446.1:93457981-93521196 GCF_002776525.5 Piliocolobus tephrosceles
ATTCAGGCTAATGCTCCAGCTCACAGGCATCACCATTAGAGTTGTTTTTACCTAAATAGTAAAGCCAGAGAGAAAGTCTGATGGGCTTCCCTTTGTGGGTAACCCGACTAACAGTGGATCTCTCGGCAGAAACCCTACAAGCCAAAAGAGAGTGGGGGCCAATATTCCACATTCTTAAAGAAAAGAATTTTCAGCCCAGAATTTCATAGCCAGCCAAACTAAGCTTCATAAGTGAAGGAGAAATAAAATCCTTTACAGATAAGCAAATGTTGAGAGATTTTATCACCACCAGGCCTGCCTTACAACAGCTCCTGAAGGAAGCACTAAACATGGAAAGGAACAACTGGTATCAGTCACTGTAACAACATGCCAAATTGTAACAACCATCGATGCTATGAAGAAACTGCATCAACTAAGGGGCAAAATAACCAGCTAACATCATAATGATAGATCAAATTCACACATAATAATACTAACCTTAAATGTAAACGGACTAAATGCCCCAATTAAAAGACACAGACTGGCAAATAGGATAGAGTCACGATCCATCAGTGTGGTGTATTCAGGAGACCCATCTCATTCGTGGAGACACACATAGGCTCAAAATAAAGGGATGGAGGAAGATCTGCCAAGCAAATGGAAAGCAAAAAAGAGCAGGTGTTGCAATCCTAGTCTCTGATAAAACAGACTTTAAACCATCAAAGATCAAAAGAGACAAAGGCCATTACATAATGGTAAAGGGATCAATTCAACAAGAAGAACTAACTATCCTAAATATTTATGTACCCAATACAGGAGCACCCAGATTTATAAAGCAAGTCCTTAGAGACCTACAAAGAGACTTAGACTCTCACACAATAATGGGAGACTTCAACACCCCACTGGCAATATTAGACACATCAACGTGACAGAAGGATAACAAGGATATCCAGGACTTGAATTCAGCTCTGCACCAAGCAGACCTAATAGACATCTACAGAACTCTCCACCCCAGATCAACAGAATATACATTCTTCTGAGCACCATATCACACTTATTCTAAAATTGACCGCATAATTAAAAGTAAAACACTCCTCAGTAAATGTAAAATAACAGAAATCACAACAAACTGTCTCTCAGACCACAGTGTAATCAATTTAGAACTCAGGATTAAGAAACTCACTCAAAACCACACAACTACACGGAAACTGAACAACCTGCTTCTGAATGACTACTGGGTAAATAACAAAATGAAGGCAGAAATAAAGATGTTCTTTGAAACCAATAAGAACAAAGACACAATGTACCAGAATCTCTGAGACACATTATAGCAGTGTGTAGAGGGAAATTTATAGCACTAAATGCCCACAAGAGAAAGCAGGAAAGATCTAAAAATGACACCCTAAATCACAATTAAAAGAACTAGAGAAGCAAGAGCAAACAAATTCAAACGCTAGCAGAAGGCAAGAAATAACTAAGATCAGAGAATAACTGAAGGAGATAGAGACAAAAAAAAACTCTTCAAAAAAAAAAAAAAAATCAGTGAATCCAGGAGTTGGTTTTTTGAAAAGATCAATAAAATAGACAGACAGCTAGCCAGACTAATAAAGAAGAAAAGAGAGAAGAGTCAAATAGACACAATAAAAAATGATAAAGGGGATATCACCACTGATCCCACAGAAATACAACCTACCATCAGAGAATACTATAAACACCTCTATGCAAATAAACTAGAAAACCTAGAAGAAATAATTTCCTGGACACTTACACCCTCCCAAGACTAAACCAGGAAGAAGTTGGATCCCTGAATAGACCAATAGCAGGCTCTGAAATTGAGGCAATAATTAATAGCCTACCAAACAAAAACAGCCCAGGACCAGACAGATTCACAGCTGAATTCTACCAGAGGTACAAAGAGAAGCTGGTACCATTCCTTCTGAAACATTCCAAAAAATAGGAAAAGAGGGAATCCTCCATAACTCATTTTATGAGGTATTCTGATACCAAAGCATGGCAGAGACACAACAAAAAAAGAGGATTTTAGACAATATCTCTGATGGACACTGATGCAAAATCCTCAATTAAATACTGGCAAACCAAATCCAGCAGCACCTCAAGAAGCTTATCCACCGTGATCAAATCAGCTTCATACCTGGGATAAAAGGCTGGTTCAACATATGCAAATCAATAAATGTAACCCATCACATAAAGACAGCCAGTGACAAAAACCACATGATTATCTCAATAGATGCAGAAAAGGCCTTTGACAAAACAACGCTTCATGCTAAAAACTCTCAATAAACTAGGTATTGATAGAATGAATCTCAAAGTAATACAAGCTATTTATGACAAACCCACAGCCAATATCATACTGATTGGGCAAAAATTGGAAGCATTCCCTCTGAAAACTGGCACAGGAAAAGGATGCCCTCTCTCAGCACTCCTATTCAACATAGTGTTGGAAATTCTGGCCAGGGCAATCAGGCAAGAAAAAGAAATAAAAGGTATTCAATTAGGAAAAGATGAAGACAAAATGTCCCTGTTTGCAGATGACATGATTGTTTATTTAGAAAACCCATCATCTTAGCCCAAAACCCCTTTAAGCTGATAAGCAACTTCAGCAGTCTCAGGATACAAAATCAATGTGCAGAAATCACAAGCATTTGTATACACCAAAAACAGACAGAGAACCAAATCATGAGTGAACTCCCATTCACAATTAGTACAAAGAAAATAAAATACCTAGGAATGCAACTTACAACGGATGTGAAGGACCTCTTCAAGGAGAACCACAAACCACTGCTCAACGAAATAAAAGAGAACACAAACAAAAATGGAAGAACATTCCATGCTCATGGATAGGAAGAATCAATATCATGAAAATGGCCATACTGCCCAAGGTAATTTATAGATTCAATGCCATCCCCATCAAGCTACCAATGAGTTTCTTCACAGAATTGGAAAAAACTACTTGAAAGTTCATATGGAACCAAAAAAGACCCTGCGTAGCCGCGACAATCCTAAGCAAAAAGAACAAAGCTGGAGGCATCATGCTACCTGACTTCAAACTATACTACAAGGCTACAGTAACCAAAAAAGCATGGTACTGGTACCAAAACAGAGATATAGACCAATGGAACAGAACAGAGGCCTCAGAAATAATGCCACACATCTACAATCATCTGATCTTTGACAAACCTGACAAAAACAAGCAATGGGGAAAGGATTCCCTATTTAATAAATGGTGTTGGGAAAACTGGCTAGTCCTATGTAGAAAGCTGAAACTGGATCCTTCCCTTACACTTTATACAAAAATTAACTCAAAATGGATTAAATACTTAAATTGTAAGACCTAAAACCACAAAAACCCGGGCAATACCATTCAGGATATAGGCATTGGCAAAGACTTCATGACTAAAACACCAAAAGCACTGACAACAAAAGCCATAATAGACAAATAGGATCTAACTAAACTAAAGAGCTCCCGCACAGCAAAAGAAACTATCATCAGAGTGAACTGGCAACCTACAGAATGGGAGAAAATTTTTGCAATGTATCCATCTGACAAAGGGCTAATACCCAGAATCTATAAAGAACTTAAATTTACAAAAAACAAAAAACAAACAAAAAAAAACCATCAAAAAGTGGGCAAAGGATATGAACAGACACTTCTCAAAATAAGACATTTATGCAGCCCACAGACACATGAAAAAATGCTCATCATCACTGGTCATCAGAGAAATGCAAATCAAAACCACAATGAGATGCTATCTCACGCCAGTTAGAATGGCGATCATTAAAAAGGAAACAACAGAGGCTGGAGAGGATGTGGAGAAATAGGAACGCTTTTACAATGTTGGTGGGAGTGTAAATTAGTTCAACTATTATGGAAGACAGTGTGGCAATTCCTCAAGGATCTAGAACCAGAAATACCATTTGACCAAGCAATCCCATCACTGGGTATACACCTAAAGGATTATAAATGATGCTACTATAAAGACACATGCACATATATGTTTATTGTGGCACTATTCACAATAGCAAAAACTTGGAACCAACCCAAATGTCCATCAATGATAGACCGGACTAAGAAAATGTGGCACATATACACCATGGAATACTATGCAGCAATATAAAAGGATGAGTTCATGTCCTTTGCAGGGACATGGATGACACTGGAAACTATCATTCTGAGCAAACTATCACAAGGACAGAAAACCAAACACCGCATGTTTTCACTCACAGGTGGGAGCTGAACAACGAGAACACAAGGACAGAGGGTGGGGAATATCACACACTGGGGCCTATCAGAGGGTGGGGGGCTGGGAGAGGGATAGTAGTTGGAGAAATACCTAATGTAAATGATGAGTTGATGGGTGCAGCCAACCAACATGACACATGTATACCTATGTAACAAACCTGCACATTGTGCACATGTACCCTAGAGCTTAAAGTATATATATAAAAGAGTTGTTTCCTCAGTCATAGCAAAAATACATTTTTACATATCAGTAAAAATTACAGTGCATTCTTCGTGCTCTCTCTTCCAACATGAATATGGGTAGGCCAGGTGTTTGTTTTAGAATAGTCTCTTATCTTGTAAGTACTATATATGTGTTATTTTAATAAAATAGTGAGATAGTGAGTTATGGTTTAAGAAAAGACAATGGTAATTGTGTTGTGTCAGGAAATGGAAGAAGTGTAAGAACATATAACCTTCTTTCCAATTCAGTTCCTTGCACTCAGTGGTCTAAACATTAGTTGCTCCTATCAGCTAACATTTTCATTTGGAAGTGACTATACTGAAATGATTACAGTCAGTTTGGCTTTGAAATATTCTTGACAAATATAACAAAAATGGCACAATGATATGATCCTATTTGGATATCTATTGTTAGAAATATGGCAATTGTAGTGAGTAACTGTATTTTATAAGCCCTTGAGGGTCAGCTACTTGGGAGACCATTTAATAAATAAAAGTAGAAGCAATATATGGATTCTCTCTGTGTCTTCTGTATTTCCTTTAGGTTTTCAATCATATATATGAAAATAAACCCACTCTAGAGCCCTAACCTGCACATCTGATACAGCATACATCAGCCACACGTAGCTATGTAAATTATGAAAAAATAAAAATTTAGTTCTTAATTGCACTTGCCACATTTCACATGTCAACAGTCACATATGGTGGCGACCATATTGGACAGCACAGGTATTAGAACATTCCAACATTGCAGAAAAACCTACTGGATAGTGACAGACTGCACCTACAGTTAGGAACTTTATTAGGGCTCAGTTTGGGGTTTAATTATATCTAAAATTCTTCTAACAGAGGCATGTGAATGCTAAACCAAAGGAGATAGGAAACAGAGGCAGTAATTAGTTTCTCTATCGCCACATTTAAAAGAGTTAAATTCTGCCATGAGGTGTTATCGTTCTCCATTATCATTAGTTTTAGTTCGGTGGGGTGAGATGAGAAGGCTCATCCCAAATGCCTTTTGAATATATAGGACCCTTAGAGTAGGACGGATTCCAAGAGATCCGCCCAGAATCATCTTATCTGAAGTTTATGTAACTTTAAAAAGGTGTATTGAGAGTAACTTACAAAGATTTTGCAGGATTCATGACTCATTTACCTGTAGCATCTACTTGGGTAACCTTCATTTTTCAGGATTTAAACACTCGGCAGGAATGTACTTGTTAGAGACAATAACCACTGCTGCATCTCCAGGCAACATGGAAACAGTTAACCTGACCTGCAGATGACAGAAGAATCGGCAGTTGCTTCTTTTGCCACGTCCACCACAGATGGTTCTCTGGAGCTGATTACTTGGTACTGATGATGTGGTTTGTGAGAGGAAGGCAACAGTTATCTAATGAACATCTTAAATGTCACAACAACATTTAAGACACAATAAGAAAGGTAAGTAATCTTATTCCTGTTTTACAGATAGGAAACTGAGGCTCATAAAGTTTCAGTGACATGGCCAGGGTCTCATAGGTAGAAAGTGATTGCAAAATTTTGGGGGAAAAAAAAAAAGCAGCAGGGGGGGGTGTTGCAATGCCTCATGCCTGTAATCCCTGTGCTTTGAGAGGCTGAGGCAGGAGGATTGTTTGAGGCCAAGGGCTTAAGACTAGCCCAGGCAACATAGTGAGACCCGTCTATAAAAAATTTAAAAACTAGCCAGGCATAGTGATGCATGCCTGTATTCCCAGATGTAGGCTGGGGCAGGAAGACTGCTTGAACCCAGGAGGTCAAGGCTGCAGTGAGCTATAATTGTACCACTGCACTCCAGCCTGGATGACAGAGCTAGACTCAGACATACACACACCCACAGACCAAAAAAGAAAAGGAAAAAAGGAGGAGTGGGGGAGGCTTTTTTCCTCCATACCACACTATCTCCCAGAGGGAGAAAAGGGGCAGATCCTGGGGAATTTTTCCTTAAGGATTCACACCACCTTGTTCTGCCATCAGTTATGCTATTTTGGGGCATCTTGTGTCAACAGAGTGAGGATAAGTACTTTTTGAAAGCTGAAGAAATAATACACATAAAAATGTTTTTCTGCACCATCCTATCCCCCGTCAACACTTGTCTCTAAACGGCAGAGGGTGCCAAACTGAAGCAGCTGGGTCACTGTTGTTTGGCTTGTTCACAGACACACCTGTGTAAAAAAAAAAACCTGGAGAAACATTGTTAATTCTCATTCCATCTGCCTTTCCTAACCTACCTTTTATTTTATTCATTATTTTATGTTTTTGTAATGTTTAATTGACAAAGAATAATTGTATACATTTATGGGGCGCAATGTGATGTTTCAATACACGAAAAGATCAAATCAGGCTAATTAGCGTATTCATCACCTTTTCTTCTCTAAATTACAAATGAGTTGTCCAAGGTCAATGCTCAGAGGCTTTCTGCTTTTCCTCGCAGGGCAAGCATCACATCTATGCCTGAGTTAGAGAAACTGCTAACTAGGGCTGCACAAAATCACAGAGACACAAGAAACAGAGGTGAACACAGTGACCTCATTTATGATGCTCACAAGCTCCACAAATGCTCACATAGAGCAACCACTACAGACATCACAGGAGGAGAGGCTGCCTCCTCTTTGAAGCTTATTTTTTGAATCTCCTGTGACAAGGATAATTTGACAGGCCTAACAGCAAGCACCATCTCCTTTGTGTACTGTTCTATGCCTTTGTAACACACATTCTACCTCTAGATACTGAAGTCATTTTATTTGAACCAGAATAAGACACCAAACAGGCACGAGGCTGTCATAAATGCCAAAATTGGAGAAAGAGTCTTAGAAATTTTTTATAAGCTTAATTTTTGTCTCCTAGAGTCTGAGCCCAGAACTCTAGATATATATTTCATAAAACATGATTTTCCTTTCTGATTTGCATTTGAAAGTTTGCTTTTAATGGACTCCTGTACAATTGCACAGTTCAGTATTACCCATGGGGCATGTGTGTGAAAAATTTCTACTGAGCTGCAGCATGAGAAGATGTATTATTCAGCAGCCACTTGTTATAATTCAGGTAGCTTTGTATAGTGAAAAATAGGAAGACAGAATTAATGAAATGCATAAAAAAACAATAAATTATAATCTGCGCAAAAGCTAATTTGCTAATTTGCTATACAGTAAATGTAATATGTCTTGATCCTATTGAAGCATATTATGCAGTGTCTTGTGAAATCTTATTTGCAAAATTAATTTAAATGGTCTTGGAACAGAGATGAAGGACTGTAAACAATGGTAGCAATAAATGGCAAACCTGTAAGTAAGGAGCAGCATTCAGCCAGTTGAGAGGAAAGGCTGTCAGTCTTGCCCGGCAGAGTGGAGAAGGTTAGTGGGTGAGGAAATAGGTGGGAAGGGAGGGTTTGTGAGTTAACTGAAGGTCACCAAAAAGCCAACAGTGAGGTAGATTCTCAGCATTTCATTCTTTCCTATTCCCAAACACAACTGCCATAACGTTTTTGTTTCTTTTTAGAACAGGGAGAATGAAAATCCTCTCTTTTCCTTTCTCAAGCATACTCCATACAGGCTTCCTCTGGCTGTCCTTCAGCCACTGGATCTCAGCCTTACCCAGAACCCAGTGTAGGGGTTTGGTACACAATTCCTTTGGTAATCACACAGCCCTGCTAAGGAATCTTTTTTTGCTTAGGATTGGGATTGGGATGGTTGTGATGGTTAATACTGAGTATCAACTGGATTGGATTGAGGGATACAAAGTATTAATCCTGGTTGTGTCTGTGTGGGTGTGGCCGAAAGAGATGAACATTTGAGTCAGTGAGCTGGGGAAGGCAGATCCACACTTAATAGGATGGGCACAATCCAAGCAGCTTCCAGCTAATATAAAGCAGGCAGAAAAATGTGAAAAGGAGAGATGGGCCTAGCCTCCCAGCCTGCATCTTTCTCCCATGCTGGATGCTTCCTGCCCTTGAACATCGGACTCCAAGTTCTTCAACTTGGGGACAGACTGGCTCTCCTTGCTCCTCAGCTTGCAGACAGCCTATTGTGGGACCTTGTGATCGTGTAAGTTAATACTTCATAAACTTATATATATATCTCCATCCTATTAGTTCTGTCCCTCTAAGAGAACCCTAATCCAGGTGTTAACTGGGACATTGGTTTTATGCTTTGGTTTGACAAATATTTATGAGTACTTTATATGTATTAGGCACTGTCTAGAGTCTAGGTTTACAACTGTCAACACAACACTCTCCCTGTTTCCCGGTATAGGGGGAATTCGGGTGTTTACAATATACTCTAGGTTCCCTAGCCAAAAACTAGCCAGTCGTCTTGCAAATTCATGCTTTCAGAATCAAAAGTGAAACAAAGAGTTTCAAAGAGCCTTTTTATTTTTATTTTTTATTTTTTTGTGATTATGCCTCTGAGGGCAACAGGTAACCCAAGGGTGATACCTGGGGCCACTGCCATCCTGAGTTAGGCAAACCCAACATCACAGAATTAAGTAGATTAGAGTCTGTTTGATAAGTGGAGACTTAGAAAACTGAGACATCGTCAAGACATGAAAATTAATAAATATTTTGTATCCTAAGAGGTCTAGACCCCAAATATCCTCTATCTATCCTGACATGATGGTCACATATGTGACCATCTTCCTCTACTGGATCTGTTAAAGGGTGGCTGTGGTACATTCTAGAGCTCCAGGAAGTGAGACACACCAGAAATTACAGACATCTAAGCAGCATGCATTAACAATTATTAAGCTTCATTAGAGAACTCTTGTTTTAAGCTCAGTCTACTCCAGTCATTTTGTAGCCAGAGCAAGGCCTCATACCTTGTAAAAACATAACCCAAGAGACACAATCCCCTAAGGCAATATTTTGAATTAAATTACTAGAGTTCACACAGCTCTAATTTGCCATAAACCATATGCCCTCTGTGCAGGGATTTTATGTGGTAAGGATTTATGCCTATCATTTACAAAGACAGTTTATGGATTTTTTAAAAACCTAATTGACATATAGTTCAGCCACACTGTAATCTACAATTTAACTTTTTGTAGTCAAAGCTAATGAACAGCTAAAATAGCCAAGGTCCATTCATGAGCAATTGCTAAATAAATAAACCCGTCACTTTCTCAGCAAATGCTTCAATGAGCACTAGTAGTGTACACACATGATTTGACATCTGGTAGAGATCCCTTCAAGGATCTATCTAAGCAGTAGGACTGCATTTTCTTTTTTGGTCCATCACTGGTGTCTTGGAAGGTAGAAGGCTTTCATTAAAGGTTCACGTAACAAGTTTATTCTCCAGTCTTCATCAGAGAACTTCTCAGCAGCTACTAATGCTTCAGCACTTATGACTAGGTTCTTCTGAATGGAGAAGGTTGAGGTGGGCAAAGGCTGAAGCAGAATCTTCATCATTGTTCCCCTCACTTTGGTATCATCTCCTAAATAACCTTTACCTGGGATGACAGCCCCAGAGAAACCTGCACAAGATGGAGAACAGGCAATTGGATGGCTAACGTGGTGGGCTGCTCTGCTCCTGGACTAGGGAAATGGGCAAGGAGGTGAGCTTGAAATTCTTCCATTCCTCACCTAATCTCTGAGGGAATGCTTCAGGTAGATGTATAAGAATTGTGGAGATAAGGGAACCTTTGTACATGGTTGGTAGGAATGTAAATTCGTATAGCCACCATGGAAAACACTATGGCAGTTACTCAAAAATTAAAAACAGAACTACTATGTGATCTAGCAATCCTGCTTCTGGGTGTTTACACAAAAGACTTGAAATTGATATGTCAAAAAATATATGTGCTCCCATGTTCACTGCAGCACTATTCATAATATCCAAGTTACAGAACCAACCTAAGTGTCTGTCAACAGAAAAAATGTGGTATATACACACAAGGAAATACTCTTTAGCTTTAAAAGTGAAGGAAAATCTGTCATTCATGACAACATAAATGGAATTGGAGAACATTATGCTAATTAAAATAAGCCAAGGCATAGAAGGACAAATACACTTTCTCATATATGGAATGTAAAACAAACTCAAAGAAGCAGAGAATAGAATGGTGGTGATAGAAGCTGAGGGGATGAGGCCAATGGGGAGATGATGGTCAGAAGGTTAAAAGCCTCAGTGAGAAAGGAAAAATAAGGTTTTCTTTTTTGTGACATATTACACAGTATGGTGAATGTAGTAAATAATACACATTTCAAAATTGCTAAGAAAAAATAGCAAATGTTCTCACCACAGGAAATATTTGAGGTGATAGATATGTTAATTAGCTTGATTTAATTCTTCTACATTCTATTCATAAATTGTAACATCACTTTGTATCCCAAAATATATAAAACTATAATTTGTCAATTCACAACTAAAAATGAAAATTTTAAAACTAATTAAAAACTCCTACTTTTTACAAAGTTTCAGTTATACAAGTTGAGTAAGTTCTAGAGGGCTAATGCATGGCATGGTGACTACGGTTAACACTGTATTGTATACTTGAAATATATTGGGGGAACCTGCCGACGACAGTTAACTTGGGTTCTTTTCTATTTCCCTAAGTGTTGGCTGGTCTGAGAAATAAAGGGAAAGAGTACAAATGAGAGAAATTTTAAAGCTGGGTGTCCGGGGGAGACATCACATGTTGGCAGGTTCTGTGATGCTCTGAGCTGTAAAACCAGCAAGTTTTTACTAGCGATTTTCAAAAGGGGAGGCAGTGCACGAATAGGGTGTGGGTCACAGAGATCACATGCTTCACAAGGTAATAAAATATCACAAAGCAAATGGAGGCAGGGCGAGATCACAGGACCACAGGATGGGGCAAAATTAAAATTGCTAATGAAGTTTTGGGCACGCATTATCATTGATAACATCTTATCAGGAGACAGGATTTGAGAGCAGACAACCTGTCTGACCAAAATTTATTAGGTGGGAATTTCCTTGTCCTAATAAGCCTGGGAGTGCTACAGGAGACCACGACTTATTTCATCCCTTAGGCTTCAACCGTAAAAGACAGCCGCCCCTAAAGGGGCTGTTCATAGGCCTACCCTCAGGGGTGCATTCTCTTTCTCAGGGATGTTCCTTGCTGAGAAAAAGAATTCAGCGATATTTCTCCTATTTGCTTTTGAAAGAAGAGAAGTATGGCTCTGTTCCACTTGGCTTATCAGCAGTCAGAGTTTAAGGTTATCTCTCTTGTTCCCTGAACATTGCTGTTATCCTGTTCTTTTTTCAAGGTGCCCAGATTTCATATTGTTCAAACACACATGCCCTACAAACAATTTGTGCAGTTAACACAATCATCACAGGGTCCTGAGGTGACATACATCCTCCTCAGCTTACGAAGATGATGGGATTAAGAGATTAAAGTAAAGACAGGCATAGGAAATCACAAGGGTATTGACTGGGGATGTGATAAGTGTCCATGAAACCTTCATAATTTATGTCCAGAGATTGCAGTAAAGACAGGCATAAGAAATTATAAAAATATTAATTTGTGGAACTAATAAATGTCCATGAAATCTTTACAATTTATGTTCTTCTGCCATGGCTTCAGCCTGTCCCTCTGTTTGGGGTCCCTGACTTCCTGCAACAGAAATATGCTAAGGGGGTAGACCTTAAGAGTCCTCACCCCCCACCTCCCCGCACACAGAGAGAGAAAGAAAAGAAGATGGTAACTATGTGAGGTGATTGGTACGGTAATTAGCTTGACTGTGGTTTTAATTTCACAATGTACACATATACAAAACATCAAGTTGTATACCTTAAATACAATTTCTATTTGTCAATTATACCTCAATAAAACTGAAAAAAAAATTACTCTAATTCATGCAGTAAATAAAAAGACTCAGTGACACATTACTTTCATATCCCTGTTCTCCATCTCTACACTTGCTGTCATTATAAAATAGAAGACTAAAAAAAGGGGCCAGGCACAGTGGCTCATGCCTGGAATCTTAGCATGTTGGGAGACTCAGAAAGGTGGATCACTTAAGGTCAGGGATTCGTGACCAGCCTGGTGAAACCCCCTCTCCACTACAAATACAAAAATTAGATGGGCCTGTGCCTGTAGTCCTAGCTATTCAGAAGGTTGAGGTAGGAGAATCACTTGACCCCGGGAGGTGGAGGTTGCAGTTAGCCAAAATCATGCCACTGCACTCCAACCTGGGAAACAGAGTGAGACTCTACCTCAAAAAAAAAAAAAGAAAAACAAAAGAAGAAGATTATTAAAAGAATTGGAAATCAGAACTGAATTTCCACCTGATTAAATAGAGAGCTTATTTTCTGGTCAAAAACATTTTCTCTATAGGAAATACAGTTTCTCTATTATGTTAATCTTACCCAGTCTGATCAGTCTTAGTGCTGGAAACCCCCTACACATGTGGAATACCTCCTAAAGACTTTTCACACAGAAAATATAATACTGAACTATTAATAGAAAGGAACTCAGACTTACAGTTTTAGCTCTAATATGTAAAAAAAAAACTTGGAAGTTGTATTAAAGAAAAAATTATTCAGTGATATTTGTTAAAGCATATTAAAGAAGACCTTATTTAAGACCATTGTAATAGGCATGGGGCCACTGCAACAGGGTCTTGCAGTGGAGGAAAGAGATTGGACCCAACTGTGAACACAGCATGGGCAAAGTGGAAATTTACAGGCAGGGAGCAGGCTAGGGGCTAGAGGATGGAAATTACTAATAGGAAACATCTGTGATAAGGCGGACTCTGGCCAAACCAACTGAAAAGTATCCTTACAGGGTTAACAAGAATTACACACCAGAGTCTGGACAGAAATATAGTTATAATTAAGCATTAATCAGGCTGCACTTTGGCCCATTTCCTTGTAACTGAATCATGTAGCACTAGATACTGACCACTTACATCTCCAATGTTCCTACAGATAGGAGTTCTGATGTTAGAATCATAGGCTTTTATTTAAGAATTGCTTAAGATGTTCTTTAGATCTGGAATTCCAATGGAATGACTGATGTCAACTAGTCTGAGGACCTCCACAAAGAAACTGAATCAGCATGAGAATGTAGTGTTTTCATCTCTCAACCCGTGACTTCACCCTGCGCTCTGCAAACTGTGCCACTCTGCCACACTTTGGCCCACCTAAAATTCCTATTCCAAATTTTTTTTAGGGAGGCTGTTTTGAGGTTTCCTACTGTCTCTTCATTTGGCTGCCCTATGATTATTAAGCTCTTTCTCTGCTGCAGTCCCCAGTGTCTCACTATATTCACTTGCTGTGCATCAGGCATATGAGCCTATTATATGACCTGGTAGGATTCTTGCTGAAGATATCCAGCATGATCAGATATTGTTGGGGTTGGGGGATTCTTGTTAAATTGACTTAGCAAGGATGGCTAAAACTGGATTTTACCAGGAAGTGCACAGACGGGCAAAGGTTCAGATGGCCGAGTAAATTTGGCCATCTAGGATTAAAGAATCATTGCCAGTTGTCAATTCATCCTTACTACAAGAAAAAGCTGGACAAGTTAGAAACAAATGACTTACCTTGGACACATCAGAGAACTGAATTTGCAGAGAAGACAGCCACTCTGAAATCTGTTGAGACCGGCTTATCCAGAACTTCACAGGAGAGGTCTGCTTACCTGGGGCAGAAGCAGCTAGAGGTGAAACACAGGTGGGTACACTTTAAATGGTAATTTTGGTGAATTGCTAAAGGCTGAGTGTGGATTACCTTGAGAATAAGAAACACTTGGAGGCTTCAGTCTCACGTTTATAGGGTTGCCCTTCAGGAAACCCACCAGGTTCTCCTAATAATGATTTGAGAAAATTTCCCTGCACACCCTCCAGGGGGAGGGGAAGAGTAACCCTTGTGAAACAAGCCCAGAGTGTTCTTACAACAAAATCCTACTCTCCCGGAGAAAGGACTTCAGTCAGATCTATTTCTCTGTGATGACTCTCCCAGTTCTGCTCTTCTCAGTATATTGGCTTAATTCTCAAGCCAGCTGTTTTCATAATGGCAAAGTAACTGCTGCAGTTCCAGCATTCACATCCGCGTCCTATGCAGACCAGAGGAAGAGTGTCTTCTCCACGAGCGCTCTCAAAGAGCAACAGATTTTCTCCCTAATTAGCCCCCTGAAACTCTCCCTTATGTTTTATTGCAACAAATTGGGTCCCAGACCCATTTGGAACCAATCCTTCTGCCTGAGGGAATGCCATGCGTTGAGTTTGTTAGTTTGGGCTTCTGGGAGTTGAGTAAGAGTTGGGGAATTACTTTCAAGGTGAGGGAAATATTTGAACAAATGTTCAGAAGCTTGCTCAAACTATTTCCCTTACCTTGAAAGTAATTCCCCAACTCTGGATGGGTGTGGTGGCCCACTCCTGTACTCCCAGCCCTTTGGGAGGCTGAGGTAGGCAGCCCACCTGAGGTAAGTAGTTCAAGACCAGCCTGGCCAACATGGTGAAACCCCAGCTCTACTAATAATACAAAAAATTAGCCAGGCATGATGGCAGGCACCTGTAATCTCAGCTACTGGGGACGATGAGGCAGGAGAATCACTTGAGCCTGGGAGGTGAAGGTTGCAGTGAGCTGAGATCACACTACTGCACTCCAACCTGGGTAATAGAGGGAGACCCAGTGTCAAAAAAGAAAAAAAGTAATTCCCCAACTCCTTCACTCACCTCTTCTCTCCATCACCACATTCTCTTGCTCTCTTTTTTTTGTTTTGTTTTAGGTTTTTCCAAGAATATGTAAAATGGGACTTGGGGTTTAATTAAAATCAGAACAGGGATACATTAAACAAAAAATACTTTTCTGATTATCAATTCTTGAGACTAAAAGCATGCCCCAAAACATTGGATATCCAGCTTATTCCTGAGAGACATCAACCATCACAAAATGTTTTCACTCTGAACTATTCATATTTATGTAGCAGAAAACAGAACAAAGTTCTGCAGACATCCTTTCTCTCTTCTTTCTAAAATGTATTCACAAACAGGGTCTTTCATAGTTCAAAAGAAAAACAAACAGGTTTCTTTCTTGGCCAAATGGCCTGATACTCTCACCCTGGGATCTGACTTCTTCATAAGAAAGTTCAGGGCACCAAATCCAACCGGAAATTCCCAGGACAACAGTGGCTACTTAGCTATGAAGGGATGGATGCTTTAGTCTTTCTACGGGGGGGGGAGTAATTTTCCATGGATTATTATGATGGTCAATAGTCCCTGGAGAGGTAGGTGGGAAGGAGGATGAATGCAAAAGCTAAAGGGTCAAAGAAAACAATGAGGCTTTTATGAACAACTCATAGCAAGGCAGAATGGTCCAGTTTTACAAACCACCCACTGCAGACTCCAAACATGCACACCCAAAAACTAGAGGGGAAAGGAAAGAGCTCCTGGGGGACAAGGGAACACAAAACATGGTGACAGAGAACAGCAGGCTCGCCTATGAACATTTTTCACCTTGCTAACGCTGGAAGATATTTAACTAAAAAGTTGCTGTTCAAAATTGTACTGAAAACACATCTAAAAATAGGTCTGTAGTCATCTTAAACATAAAAGGTCACTTCTCAGATAAGAGGAGTGACAGATATTCTCAGATACCAACACGTGAGGTATCTTTGATGTAAATTTGAAAAATGGCCTGGTAGAGAAAAATAAAGGAAAGGAAGGAAAGAGGAAGACAGTGAGGGAGGTAGAGAGGGAAATTCAGAGTACAATAGGAAAGGCAAAAAAACTGGGAGGAACACGTATATTAAGCCCATACTTATCTATCCCAGCAGCCAAACAAAGCAGATTCACAAAGGAAAAAAATGCAGCTTTTTTTTCTTTTTCTTTTTTTTTTTTTTGAGACGGAGTCTCGCTCTGTCACCCAGGCTGGAGTGCAGTGGCCGGATCTCAGCTCACTGCAATCTCCGCCTCGCGGTTTCACACCATTCTCCTGCCTCAGCCTCCCGAGCAGCTGGGACTACAGGCGCCCGCCACCTCGCCCGGCTAGTTTTTTGTATTTTTAGTAGAGACGGGGTTTCACTGTGTTAGCCAGGATGGTCTCGATCTCCTGACCTTGTGATCCACCCATCTCGGCCTCCCAAAGTGCTGAGATTACAGGCTTGAGCCACCGCACCCGGCCAAAATGCAGCTTTTTTCAAAGAAAATTCTGAAAATCAATTTCAAACTCAAAACATAAGAAACTGCAATCTGAGAACAACTATCACACTGCTAACGGGACTTACACATGACGACTGAGACTGGGCACTCAAACGGGTCAATGCTCTTCAGAGGTCATTCTTAGGCATTGTCTGACACAATACTATGATCAGGCCTTAACCACCAAGTAAAGGCTAAAGTGCCTCTGTTACTTGGTATGGACCTGCTCTAGGAGCAGAAAAAATCACTTCGCTTTCTTGAAGTACAAGAGGACTCTGCCAGCAACAAGATGCAAGCAGGAAGGAGTGGCACAAGAAGAGCAAAACTGGTTACCAAGGGCTCTCTTCTGATGTACAGTGTTAAACATATCTGCACAGGGCCGGGCGCAGTGACTCACGCCTGTAATCCCAGCATTTTGGGAGGCCAAGGTGGGCGGATCACGAGGTCAGGAGATCGAGATCATCCTGGCTAACATGGTGAAACCCCGTCTCTACTAAAAAAAAAATACAAAAAAATTAGCCGGGCGTTGTGGCGGGCGCCTGTAGTCCCAGCTACTTGGGAGGCATGAACCCGGGAGGCAGAGCTTGCAGTGAGCCGAGATCACACCACTGCACTCCAGCCTGGGCAAAAGAGCGAGACTCCGTCTCAAAGTAATAGATATAACATAGGTAATTATTAAAAATATGGATTAATGAAAAATGCTCAGAAAGCAGAGAGGAAGGAATGGCCAACTGTCAGGGACATCCAGTCCTATCCTGAAGGATAAATGGATTTTCTAGGTGGAGAGGGGTGTGCAGACACTGTGGGCTACAGGAACAATGTGTGCAAAGACCAGGCAGGTAGAAGAGCATGATTCAGTTTAAGGAATGCCAGAGAGCTGTTTGGATGTCTACACAGAAGGAGACATTGGAGACATGACAGTGGACACATATCCCAAAATATGAAACATTGGCATTTAAAAAAACAGCAGAATTAGGAAGGTCATCCCCACTTTACCCTCACACTTCTTCTCTGAAGTAGGTCAGAAGTCCATTATAGAGGTGCCCTCCTTAAACTCAGAATAAAGAAACATTCTTATCTCTGAAGACACAGGGACACAGAGAAGAGGCGGAACAAACAAGTCTTGCTAATGTTGGGACTCAGAAAATAACACCCCAAAAGTCTGGTGCTTTGATATGCTGAATACTTTGTTTATTTATGTATTTATTTTTGAGACAGAGTCTTACTCTGTTGCCCAGGCTGGAGAGCAGTGGCATGATCCCAGCTCACCACAACCTCCACTTTCTGGGTTTAAGCAATTATCATGTCTCAGTCTCCCAAGTAGCTGGGATTACAGGCGTGTGCCACCACACCTGGCTAATTTCTTGTATTTTTAGGAGAGATGGGGTTTTTAGGAGAAATAGGGCCTGTTATCTGTCATGTGATGTTATGCCAGAGTCAGGCTGGACTTGGTATCTTATTGCCACAAAGAGTTTATTCTGTGAGTCTAAGGATCTCTATTTTAATGTTAATGCTGCCTCAAAAAAAAAAAAAAAAAAAGACATTTACTATCTACTCTCTCTGAAGCCTGCTTACCTGGAGACTTCATCTATATAACAAGAACTTTGGCTTCCATAGCCTCTTATTTTAGTCCCAAGCATTTCTGTTTGCTGATTTTAACTCTCTAGGCAAAGCATAACTCATTCAAGCAATTGAAAATCAGGAAATCTTTAAATCCAGCTAAGACCTGGAAGCTCCTGCTTTGAGATGTTCCAGCTTTCTGGGCAAACCAATGTATTACTTACATTTATTGATGTATGTCTTTGCCTGTAACTTCTGTTTCCCTAAAATGTATAAAATCAAGCCATAACCCAACCCCTTTGGGCCCATGTTCTCAAGGCCAACTGAGGCTGTGTCACAGGTCATGGCCCTTACATTTGGCTCAGAATAAACCTTTTCAAATGTTTTATGGTTTGACTTTTTTCATCAACACTGGGGCGAAGGCTAAACATACTTTATATTGTACCACAAGGGCTATAAATCCTGATAAGTAATGTATTGTCTGAAGAGGAAGCTGGTTGTGCCGTCTGTTGTTCAGATAAATGTATTTTTAGGAAGCTTCTTTGTCAATCAATAATATTATTTGTAACTTAACCTCATTGGGTGAGAATTTCCTAAAATAGTAAAGTGATGTTACTATAGACATTTGTAATTCTTAATCCTATTAAGCTGTGTTGTTGATACAGGTTAATATAGGAAGGGTCCCTCCTACCCCCAGATTTTTTTTTTAAACTAAGATAATATATTTAAAGCATTAGCAAAAAGTAAAAATTCTAACACTTAGCAATGTAAACCTATGTAAGTTTAAAATAGGGAAAGGTAAAAATTAAGAAACAATTGCTTCAGTCCAGGTAAAATTTAGTACATTCAAGAACAAGGTTCATGGCAACAGGAATAGACAGGAAAGATGTAGTCAAGTATTGTTCAGAATATAAAACTTAGAGGACTTTATAGATTGAATGGGGAGGGTGAGGAGAGGGAAAGCGTGACCACCACAGCCAATTGGATGAATGATAAAGCTACTTACCAAGATACAGAATGGAGAAGATGAAGCAGATTTTGAGGAATGAACTTAATTTTGGATATACTGCTGTTGTTTGAAGAGACAGAAATGAAAAGGCACTCTCTCTTTTTATATATATATATATATATATATTTTTTTTTTTTTGAGATGGAGTTTCGCTCTTGTTGCCCAGGCTGGAGTGCAATGGTGTGCAATCTTGGCTCACTGCAAGCTCTGCCTCCTGGGTTCAAGTGATTCTCCTGCCTCAGCCTCCCGAGTAGCTGGGAATACAGGCATGTGCCACCACACCCAGCTAATTTTGTAATTTTAGTAGAGACAGGGTTTCTCCACGTTGGTCAGGCTGGTCTCAAACTCCTAACCTCAGGTGATCCACCTGCCTCGGCCTCCCAAAATACTGGGATTACAGGCCTGAGCCACCGCACTCAGCCTATATTTTTTACATTAATAAAAAATTAAGTGTAGTCGTTGCTGGGAGACATTTAATTGAGGAAGCAGTTGGGAACACATGTCTGGAGCTCAGGATAGTAGTAAAGCCTGGCGGTCAAAGCGGAATACAGATCAATGCTATGGCTCAGTGGATGGTAGCATCTGTCCTTGCCCTGCCCTTGCGGGATTGTAATGTAGTGTCTGTGTATTAAAGTTGCTAAAGCATTGAGACTTGTTCATTTTATTAATTCAATGAAACTAATCAGGCATCACCATGGTTAATAACCCTCCTTGTAAACCGCAGCAGGAAATTTTCTGATTCTAGGCAGAACACAATGGCTATAAATTTTGCACTATGAATTATAGAAGAATGCAGAAATCCTATGCCAGCCCTTAACTGAGCAACCGCAGGAGGCCTAATTGTCTGCAATCCTGTTTCTTCTTCATGCTCGAGGAACTAATTTCAATTGCTGATTAAAATGGTCATTTTCTCCCTTGTATTTCAGTGTTCATAACTACATCCTTAGAATTCCACAAATTCCATGCAGTGTTAGGAGTGATGGAACTGCATAGTCAGGATAAGCCTTTCACCCAGTACTGAGGACACAGAGCTAATAATGAATAGGAAAGGATGCAAGGGGCATGCTGAAAAGTTAGAGGCTACAGTGGCTAGGCCAGTTTCACCATGACGTAGTAACTGTTGGAGTTCAGAAAGTAATACCCCAAAGTATCACGATATGGCATGCTGGACACTTTGAACTACAGTGAATTATTAGAACTTAGAAGCAGCGCCAGAACCAAGGGCTTTTCAATCTTCTATATTTCCCCCTAAGTAAAGGGTGGAAATCTCTCTCTCTGAAGTTCCAATATCTGAAGTTTGGAATACAATTGCCTTCAGTCCCCTCCCTGAAATTGTATTAATCAGAGAATATTAGATTCATGTCTCCGAAAGGAAGACTGAGGAATGTCACGACACCTAGACACTTTGACACAGGCTATTGTTTTCCAGTCCCATTCAATTTCCAAACAGAGTTACTTTACAAACTATAATTTATTCTTTGGGCTCAATCAATTCTCCTGAAAATAATTTACTGCAATTCAAAATTGCTTATATTCCCCCATTTCCCTATCCCCTGTAAAGACCGCATTTAAGCATCAACCATTTGGCCCTTCTTTGAGTATCATACCTTGCTTGGCTCTTGTGCACACATTAATACATTTATGTGTCCTTTCTCCTGTTAATTTATTGCCAGTCTATTGCAGCAGACTTGAACCTTCAGACAGAGGAAAAAGTTTCCTTTGCCTCTAACATAACCAATATTCTAGCCAAGGGAAAAAAAATTCTTCATTTTTCTTTAATGTTTACTTTAAGATAAAAGCCAGGAAGCTCCTAACACTTTTATGAACCTTAGAATCAAGTAAAAGAAGATCTTAAATTAAAGACTTCTGAAAAACTGAGGTTAAGTCCAGACGACTTATTTGACTCAGAGTCTTGAATAAAGCAACTAGTGGCAACCTCCAAAATTCAGACTCTTTCTGAATACTCTCACACATCCAAGGTCAAAGGAAAGGGCTTTAGTATGGCTTTTCATTTCTTTCTCTCTATGAAACTGGATTTGTTACTTGTGATCAAAATTAAAGAGGTATTTACACTTGAAGGCCTGGAGGTCTTCTAAAAATATTGTCTGCAAGATTTTTATTTAACTCATTTTTAAATGTATTCATTATTGTTAAAATAGTAGAAAACGGATTAGATTAAAGGCAGATAAACTGAATTCTAACTTTAGCATTTATTCATTCATCTAAGCAACATGTTTGCAAATCTATGTGATACTGGGCAAGTGATAGAACTTCCAATGTGCCTCAATTCTTCCTTCACAAAATGAGTGAGTGAGATTAGATGATGTCTAAGTTCATTCTATCACCAATATTCTTTTATAAAATTAAAGATGAGCTCTATTGGGAAAATAATAGTCCTACTGAATTGTATTTATCTCTTAAAAAACCCAAATGTCACATAAATAAATAAAAAATGGTGTAATGGTGAAACATTAATAAAGATACCAAGTCAGAAAGAACTGAGCTTGTCAATAAAACCTAAAAAGTGGCAGATGCCATGCCTGTAATCCCAGCACTTTGAGAGGTTGAGGTGGGTGGATCTTTTGAAGTAAGGAATTTGAGACCAGCCTAGCCAACATGATGAAACCCCATCTCTACTAAAAATACAAAAAATTAGCCCAGCGCGGTGGCACACATCTGTAATCCCAGCTACTCAGGAAGCTGAGGCAGAATTGCTTGAACCCAGGAGGCAGAGGTTGCAGAGAGCCAAGATCACACCATTGCACTTTAGCTTGGGCAACAGAGTGAGACTCAGTCTCAAAAAAAAAAAAAAAAAAAAAAAAAAAAAATGGCAGACTCAAGGTAGTGCCATGAGAATTCCAAAGGTTTTAGTCTGAAAGATGCTTAATTCATATGTCTTACAGTTGGAATTCTATTAGGAAAATAGAAGGGATTTTTGTATAGATTTTCTAACCCTGCCAAGTTCTTAATTCTTAATAATAAAACAGGAGAAAATTAAAACAGAACCAGAGCTGAGACGAACATCAGAAACACTGTTTTGCTTAACCATGTATTTTCTTTTCTCAACAATATTTCTATTCCACTGCAAGTTGTATTGTCATCTAGGTTAAAACAATAACAAAAATCACAAACACTGTTTAGCACAGCTATATGCCAAATAGTCTATTAAATGCTGTACACAGTTTCACACTGGATTTTCACAGAAATTCCATAAAATAACCATTACAATTATCCCCACTTAACAGAGCAAGAAATGAAGACTTTGAAGTTCCTTTTTTTTTTTTTTTTGTTAGACGGAGTCTCATTCTTTCGCCCAGGCTGGAGTGTCAGTGGAGTGATCTCGGCTCACTGCAAGCTCTGCCTCCCAGGTTCGCACCATTCTCCTGCCTCAGCCTCCTGAGTAGCTGGGACTACAGGCACCCGCCACCATGCCTGGCTAATTTTTTTTTGGTATTTTTTTAATAGTGATAGGGTTTCAGCATGTTAGCCAGGATGGTCTTGATCTCCTGACTTTGTGATCCGCCTGCCTCAGCCTCCCAAAGTGCTGGGATTACAGATGTGAGCCACCACGCCCAACCTGAAGTCCTTTTAAGTAACTTGCCTAGGGACACACTACAGAGCTAGGAAGCATCAGAAATATAATTCAAATCCAAGCCTTTCTGTGCTTAAAGTCAGAGTTCCTGTCTCTATGTCATATTTCCTACTTTCTTTTCCTCGTCTCTACACAACAGTGGTTGCCATAATGATTAGTGCTGACTCAAAGGGAAAAGAGAGTTGTTCTAGGTGTGAATTATAGGCACATGGTATCCTTAAGAGAACCTCGTGGCCAGGCATGGTAGCTCATGCCTGTAATTACTAGCACTTTGGGAGGCTGAGGTGGGCGGATCACGAGGTCAGGAGATCAAGACCATCCTGGCTAACATGCTGAAACCCTATCACTATTAAACCCTATCACTAACACAGTGAAACTCCGTTTCTACTGAAAATATAAAAAGTTAGCCTGGCGAAGTGGTGGGTGCCTGTAGTCCCAGCTACTTGGAAGGCTGTGGCAGGAGAATGGCGTGAACTTGGAAGGTGGAGCGTGCAGTGACCCGAGATGGTGCAACTGCACTCCAGCCTGGGCGACAGAGTGAGACTCCATCTCAAAAAAAAAAGAAAAAAGAAAAAGAGAACCTCATAAATAGTTGTTGGCTTGTCTGTGTAAATTGACTTCACCACAGAGCAATTCTGGAGATAAATTTACTGACTAGAATTTTACCAGTTATTTAATCCAATATAAAATAGAACATCATTTCACATAATGAACAACACATGGGTAATGAGGTTCAGAACATAACACCCCAATATGTGACTATAGGAGACAAGAATATGCCACTCTAAAATATGCCTCTCTAGCATATTGATTATTTTGAGCTGGTTGTTTTGAGAAACTACAGACACATAAGCTCTGAAAGGCTATCCTTTTGTAAAGAAATGTACATTCATAGAGGAAATTTTCATTAGTAAAGTTATCTGTATCAGGAAGAAAGCTACTCTGAGACAACTTTTATCACCTTTGAGATATTTATCTGAATAACAAGGCAACTTTTATTCATTATACATTTCCCTACTTTGCCCTCCCGGAATCTGTCTGTATCAGCCCCTAGAAACCACAAAATCCTATTGTTTTTGCAGCTCAGAATGATATATAAAACTCAATCGTCTGTGTGTTTCTTTGAGCCTCATATTTTTGTGGAACTCCTGTGTGTATGTTTGCAATTAAAATTGTTTTTCTGCTCTTAATCTGTCTTTTGTCAACTTTATTTGTAGACCAACCAAAAACTTCAAAGTCATTTGCAGAAGTGAGGCAGAAATCTGGTCCATCATCTGGCCACATGGTCTTTTAGACCTCTCATTCTTCTGGGAAAGTAAAAGGTGATACATTTCTCACTATTATTTTTTTTCTGTGTGATCCAGCCTTTCATGTGTAAATTAGGGACTCCTGCATGTGAATAGGTGTGGTGGGAAACAGACTGTTAGCTGTGTCTCCTGATCTGTAAGATTTGGATAACTTTTCCATAAACCACCATTTGAGAATATAATTCCACGCTTACTACTACAAAAATCTGAAAAATCCTGAAGTACTCACAGCCTTATGGTCACCCATGGCTCTGAACCTCAGCGTCCAGGGACTTAGGGGTGTTTATCTCAACATCATGTTCTCCTGGCTTTGTTTTATACCTCATTAGCCAAAAACGTCAACTTCAGACCTTTCTTCATGTTCAACTTTAAAAAAGATCTTCTCTCATGGGCTTTTAAAGCTGATTATGCTAAAAATTTGGACAGGGGCTGACATTCGTGTTCATAAAATTTCATCAGCCACTTTGCTGCAGGGGATGTGAATTCACTGTTTTAAAATGCATAGTTCCTGCTCGGGTGGTTTCTCCATTTCTCCATTCCAGTTTTTTATCCTTCTCTCCTCTGATCCTGAAATCCCTATTCTTTTCTCATGTAAATACCGTATCAGTGCATACAGTCCTGAACTCAACCATAGCACCTGTGTCTCTTTGCCTGAGCGTTTTGTCTGGTCATCTCAGTCAGCCTCATGCATATGATTATGTATGTCTTAGGCCAAAATTACTGGATAATATCCCCTCCTCAGATAATTCTTAACCAATGATGGATGGATACCCATGCATAGATACCCCAGGTCCCTCACCCTTGGTTTACGTGACTCTGGGCCTATGTTCTAAAGGGAGTCTTACAATCCTTCGGCGTGTTTAAGCTCTCATTGCTAATACATGTTTGACTGATCTATTTCTCTTCTCAGTCCCTCACTCCCCTACCAGTGTTTTACGAATTCACCTCCCATATAAGCCAACTGTTCTCAGATCTCTGTTTCAGGGTCTGCTTCTGGGGAATCAAAAATAAGAAATGCCCATCTGAAAGACTTGTGAGTTATTTCCCCAAACATGGTTTTCTCCCTAAAAGGAATTATGATGCAGATTGTTAAGATAAAATGTTTATTTTTCCCTTCTGCTCTAAGTATACTTGTGAGAAAGGTTTCCTAATGTAATCAACTTGCTATTTGGGGGGTTAAAACAGCAGTGACTCTGAAAGTGTGAGGTAACCAAGGCATGCTGATTTATCCTGATCTTCCCATAAAAATGGCATTTTATTTAGAGTATCAGTACTCTTATGCTGGAGAATCACATGTTTGGCAAGAGATATCAAGGCTTAAGTTGAAAATGCCAGTAAAAGTATATACCTCACATGTGCTTCTCAAGGAAATCCATTTTAATTCCAAGGTGAAGTTTGAGAGTCACGATTCTTCTCAGCTTTATGATAATTTAGGAAATAGTAATTCAGCATTTACTATGTGTTCAACACCATGCGAGACCTAGGAAATATAGAGATAAAAGTAACATATTAGGTGCCCTGCAGGTGTTCATATTCTAATGGAGCAGACAGGCTTTAATCCGCTATGTTAATTCAGTGTGGTAAGGGCTCTACTGGAAGGATGCATAAACACCATGTTAGCAGGGTGCTTAGTCTTTGCATGAAACACATACTTAACAATGGCTTGCTAGATAAATGGAAGAACAAAATGAAGCCTTTCTAGGTGAGACATGGAGTTTCTGTCCTCTCTTAGATACTTCTGAAATTGTCCTGGAAAACTTGTGTCAGTAATCTTTGTGCACAGATATCAAAATTCAGGTTTCGACTTTAATCAAGGATGTTTTAAGAGCATCAGAGGCCGGGCGCGGTGGCTCAAGCCTGTAATCCCAGCACTTTGGGAGGCCGAGACGGGCGGATCACGAGGTCAGGAGATCGAGACCATCCTGGCTAACACGGTGAAACCCCGTCTCTACTAAAAATAGAAAAACTAGCCGGGCGAGGTGGTGGGCGCCTGTAGTCTCAGCTACTCGGGAGGCTGAGGCAGGAGAATGGCGTAAACCCGGGAGGCGGAGCTTGCAGTGAGCTGAGATCCAGCCACTGCACTCCAGTCCAGGCGACAGAGCAAGACTCCGCCTCAAAAAAAAAAAAAAAAAAAAAAAAAAAAAGAGCATCAGAACCAGGAATGACCTAGAGATCATCTCATTCTTTTAGTGAAAAAAATATAAAAGCTAATGGAATATTCCAAGGACAAGTAGAAAAATCATTCAGTTCCATCCTATCACCTTTTACTTAAAGACTTTTCCATATAACTAACACACACACATGCACACACACACACACAAACACACACACACACAGAGTCATACTCCTCTACTCAAACAAGTGAAAATTTGAATTAGAAAAAAATAAAGCACCACATTTAGCTAAAGTTTTCTCCAGTGTTTTCCAGGGAAAGGGGAAATTAGTACAATTGAATCATTTCAAATATTATAAGACCAGTGTATGACACAATGGAATTGGATTTAGAATAATAGCCTAGGTTGCTTACAAAAGTTCACAGATTACTCTTTCGAGGGCAACTTCAAGATTGCCTTTATGTTGAAGAAGATACTGGTTTATATCTTCTGTTTTTCAGGAAATGTACTGTTTATCTATCTTTCAGGGAATTTCCCATCATTGAATCTCTAAAAGAGAAAACAAACCCTTTTGGAATTCTATTTTGCTGTTAATTTAAAAGTGAGAGAAAGAGAATGCAGCAAAAATTTTAATTAAAACTGTAGCATTTAGAAGTGCATGGGTTAAGGTTACACTGCATTTATGTTACAGGAAAGCTCTTTCCAGCTTTGAAAAAGGAGAAATAATTGCATTGCCAGATTATGAAGACATGTATTGACAGTAGTGTGGGATGCTCTTGATATAGATTGTCATCTACTTGAATAACTGGCATTTTGCTTAAAAAATGTGATGGAGCATTGACCAGACAAATGCAGGAAGACAAATGGGACTAGAGAAATGGTTTAATTATGCTTTAAAAAATTATTAGCAGGTTGAAGAAGAAGCAAAAGTTTTTCTTCATTTATGCAGCAAGAAGACAAGAATTAGAGTTTCTTAAGATGGCCCCAAAGTTTTTGTATTAAGTTGTTTGAATGATATACATAGGACTAGAAAAGAATGCTCTTTTCAGAAGTTTTTACAAGTAAATCCAAATGGAATGGAAGTGACTGGCCTGATGAGCATTAGGTGAAAGATGAATGTGTGAGTCTGACAGTAGAGAAGCCAGAGGGTTCATATACTGATGAAGTATCTGATTTTAGCAGAGAGGAATGAGCACTTTTTTTTTTTTTTTTTTTTGTCTAGAAGTAGTTTTGAATGATGGCTTAAAAGGTTTTACTTGTTAGTTTGAAGTGATAGCAGTTTAATAAGTAACATCTCCCCAAATCAAAATTATATTGAGCAATCAAATAGCAAATCTTGAGTTTGAAAGTTCATGCAACCAAGTAGAGGTCAATACATAGATGCAGACTACAAATACCCAGAAGGTCAGAATCAGACCTTATCTATCCTTTTGTTTTCACTAAGCTGGGCCTGTATAAGTAGGCAATAGCCATTTTGCTAAATCCGTGCTGAGTGCCAACCATGTGCTAGACTCTGTGCCGGTCTGAGGATACAAAAGAGTTTATATTCTGGTAAAGGAAGACATTTAAGATGAACTAATACATTAGATGCAGTGAAAAAGTGCAATATCGAGGTACTGTGACTGGTGCAACTAGAAAGAATATTAGTAAAAGAATGATCTGAACAGGTGGATCAGAGAAGCCTTCACAGAAAAGAAAATGGTAGATCAGTTTCTTGAAGAAACAGTAGGAGATCACTAGGTGAATGAGTAGTGTCAGGGCCAGCCCGGCAGAAAGAACAGGCTTTCTAAAGACACAGTGGCATGATATAGTATCTCATATTTGGAGAATTACAATAAATTCTATATTGCTGAAGAGAAGGATGCAAGGGCAGGAGAGTGAGTAGGGGAGTAATTTTGACAGGAGATATGTCTGGAAAGTGAGGTAGGAGTTAGATCACGGAATTTCCTTGCTAGACAAAGTTTGTTGCTAAAGTTTAACAAACTAACTTGCTTTGCTGCACTGTGAAAGTCTCAATACAATTTACACGACTGGTTGTGTTTTGATGGGTCATCTTACGAATGTGGAGCTATCAGGTTGTCTAGAAAACAGTTCAGATGGTGGAAACAAAGGAGTGATGAGCTCTGGGCTACAGAGCTCTTGAAGGAGACCTTCACACATAATGAACTTATTTGAAGTAAAAAAAATTGACAGTGTGAACCATGCTTGACGTTAAGAAATAGAGGGAAGTGATGTTAGGCCAGTAAGTATGTTTTGGTATGATACAATGTATATTTGTTTCTCTGGGTTACCTGGGAGCTTTATCTTCAGGAGAAAGCTCAAGGTGGTTGTAAAGGATTGAATGGTGTTCCCCCAAAATTCATGTCCACCTGGAAGCTCAGAATGTGATGTTTGGAAATAGTTTTTGCTGGTATATTTAGTTAAGTTAAAATGAAGTCATTTTTTTGTTAGATAAATAGAGAAAAAAAGATGAGATCACACTGGATTAGGGTGGACTTTAAATCTAATAATTGGTTTCTTTATAGGAAGAAGAGGGGACACACAGAGACAGATAGCACTATATAAAGACAAAGGCTAAGATTGGAGTGAAGTAACACCAAGCACCACAAAGATTGTCAGGGGTTGCCATAAGCTAGAGGAGAGACATGGGACTAATTTTTCCCTTGGCATTTCTAGAAGAAACCAACCCTGCTCGTGGCTTGATTTTGAACTTCTAGCCTCCTAAACTATCGGGGTATAAATTTCTGTTGTTTTAAGCTAAGTTCATGATAATTTATTACTAAAACCCTAGGAAACTAGTATGATAGCAAAATATTTTGATAAGTTGAAAAATTAATAATTAGTCATCAGGGACTCCAGCAGATTTGGCATTTCATGAATTCTGCCTGAGATTTTGTCATGAAATCTAGATTATAATTCAAATTCCAGATAATGGTTTTGGGAAATAAAAGGGCTTAGAAAAATATTTAAAGTTTGAACCTGTCACATTTAGGTTTCCTTGATGTCTGTTTCTAGTGTATCACAGTCTGATATGCTAAACAACGTACTCACTGACAACAACTAAAAATGAGTAACATATTAAAACTATGCATTAGTGAGCTAACAACATGGTAAGGCATCCTGAGAGTCCAATGACACGAACATGGGGCTACAGAAAGACGAGCCAGTTCTGATGTCAGCTTTTGCCCATCTACTGGGCCTTCGTGAACTTCACTTCCTAGTTTGAAGGCTATGCAGGGAACAGGGGAACAGAAGAAAACATATAGAGCCCAACCAAGGTGATGAGTCTAAATATGACACCCTCTTGATACTGGGACCAAAGGACCACAATTACAGTGCAAGGGTGAAAAATAAATTACTCCCAAAAAGAAATGTCAAGAAAACTTACCTGTTACCACCTTGGTTTTGAGTAGAAGTGGGAAAAAAATATCTCTAGTGAAATGTCTTAACTATGAGCCTATTTTCTGGCCACTTTGTAGCCTAAGTTTATATTACTTCTGCAGGTTCAAAAAACTTCAAGCCAAGGTTTAATTTTAAAGTGACTCCAGGTTGAGACAAAGGCAAGTGCCTTCTAAATAAATTCACCTTCAAACAGGCCTTGAAAAATCTGGACTGATAAGGTTTATCAGCATAACAAAGCTACACAAAGACACACGATGCCAGAGAGTAGGAGCAGATGTGAAGTATCTGCAGATACTGGAATGACAAAGTGAAGAATATAAACTTTGTATGTTTAACTTGTTACAATAAATAAAACATAGGATTAACATAAGTTTAGATGACAATAAAATATGACAAAAATGCCTGAAAATAAATCAAACATCTTCTAGATATAAATCTTCTACACATAAATAAGTAAATTGAATTTAAAACCATAATAAATGGTTAAAGAGCAAATAGCATACAGATGAAAAAAGTTAATGAACTGAAAAGTAGATATGAAAAAATTACCCAAAAGCTACACAAACAGATACAGAGGCAGAGGCAGACAATTGCAAAGAGGAGAGTTTTAACATGTTAGAATGAGAAGGTCTAACATGCATCTAATTGGAATTATTAGGCATTTTTTGTTTGTTTGTTTGTTTGTTTGTTGTTTGAGACGGAGTCTCGCTCTGTCGCCCAGGCTGGGGTGCAGTGGCCGGATCTCAGCTCACTGCGACCTCTGCCTCCTGGGTTTATGCCATTCTCACCCGCCACCTCGCCCGGCTCTTTTTTTGTATTTTTTAGTAGAGACAGGGTTTCACCGCATTAGCCAGGATGGTCTCGATCTCCTGACCTCGTGATCCGCCTGCCTCGGCCTCCCAAACTGCTGGGATTACAGGCTTGAGCCACTGCGCCCGGCCTAGGAATTATTTAGAATTCCAAAATAAAATAATGGAATGTGTGAGAGGCAAAATTGAAGGAATTATGCTTCCATATTTAAAAAATTAAATAATTTGAAATAATACAAATAATTTAAAAATATAAAAATCTTAAAGATTTAATGAATTCTTAATTTCAGGAACCCTAAAATGTTTCCAAGCAGCTTAAATAAAAATAAATATACCTCTAGATATTTGCTAGTGGAATTGCAGAAAACCAAAGAAAAAGAGATGATCATAAATGCAGTCAGAGAGAAAAGAGAGATTATCTGAAAAAACAAAACGAAACAAGTAGACTAACAGCAAACTTCTCAACAGCAGTGAAAGAAGGGAGAAGCCAGTGAAATATGTTTTAAAGTAACTGAGAGAAAATAGCTGCCAACCTAGAAGTTTATATCCAAATAAACCTATATTTCAAGGATAAATGTAAAACTATTTTTAAGGTAAAAACAGAGGCATTTTTCCAACAATAAATCTTTACCAAAGGAACTATTTCAAGTAGAAAGAAAAAAAAAAAACCCTAGATGAAAAGTCTTAAATGAAAGATGTGTTAATAAATAGAGGAAGACTTTAATATGATGCTACATCTGAACAAACACTATATAAAAACAATCACAGTGTCTTGTAAGCTTGAAAGAAGATAGAATTAAAATACATAGAAATATGAATGTATATTTTGGGAGGAGGTGACTAGAGTTAACTTTGATTAATTTTTTTTAATTATGTCTATTAAAATTGCTGGCATAACCACTAAAAGACTAGAAAATCACTTATATAAGCTGCATGATATTTGAAGGCAAAAGAGAAGGATTCAAATAAAAAATTCAATTAATAGAAGTCAAAGTAAAGTAAAGAAGTTAGCAAAAAACAACACACATAGCATAAGATACAGTGGTGGCAAGAGCTTTAAAAATATTACAAATCACGATAAATGCAAAGGGTTAAACTCTTTAAGAGACAAAGATAGTGAATGCAATATGGTATCCTGAATTAGATGCTGGAATAGAAAAGGAGCATTAGTGAAAAAGCTAATGAAATACAAAAAGTCTGTAGTTTACTTGTACTCTATTAATGTTGATTTTTCGGTTTTGACAAATGTATTGTTAATGGTGGGTCTTTGTTCTTAGAGCTCCCAAAGTGGTGGCAGGCTGCTCCCAAGATGGCAGCAAGCCTTCGTTCTCTGACCTGGGGTTCTTGGCCTCACGGATTCCAAGGAATGGAGCCTTGGGCCATGAGGTGAGTGTTATAGCTCTATTAGAAGCCGTTGGTCATGGAAGAGAACGGTGGAACCCAGTGACTAGTGTTCAGCTCGATTAGGACCAACCTGGGCACTTAGCCCTGCAGGAACAATGGCAAGCCTCTAACCCTATCGGGAGGGGCAGTGGGCGCCTCACTGGATCAGAAGCTCAACGGACACCCTGCCTGATCTGGAGGGGTGAAAGTCAAAGGCAGGTCTGTGACGGCAGCGTTCAGCAGTGGTGGACGGCAAGTGAAAGCTCAGCCCCGGCTGGAACAAACATGGACCAGAAGAGTGTGCAGTTGCAAGATTTAATAGAGTGAAAACAGCTCCCATACAATGGGAGGGAACCCAAAGGGGGTTGCCACTGCGGGCTCAAATGCCCTGGGTTTATATCCCGATCATTGTCCCTCCCCCTGTGCTCTCAGGCAACAGATCATTTGATTATTTCTTTGCCTCCTGCTTTTAGCCTAATTTGTATTTTAGTGAGCCCTCTTACTACCTGATTGGTCAGGTGTGAGCTACGTTATAAGCCCCATGTTTAAAGGTGAGTGCAGTCACCTTCCCCAGCTAGGCTTAGGAATTCTTAGTCGGCCTAGGAAATCCAGCTAGTCCTGTCTCTCAGTATCAAGGTTATATAATATGTTAATATGAGAGGAAGCTAGATAAAGGGTATATAGAAACTATTATATTTGCAACTTTTCTGTAAATTTAAAATTATTTCAAAAAAGTTTATTTAAAAAGTCAAAGGTAGTTCGAATGGACTTTTAAAAAATAGCTGTTTCATTTATCAGAGATATAACTAAAATGAAGAATCAGACTAGTTGAAAGTGAGAGAATAAAGATTATATGTCATCAAATCCCAATAAACATAAATATGGGTGCTGGGCCTGGTGGCTTACACCTGTAACCCCAGCACTTTGGAAGGCCAAGGTGTGAAGACCACTTGAGGCCAGGAGAGCAGGACTAGTTTAGGCAACATATTGAGGTGCCTCTACAAGAAATAATGAAAAAAATTAGCCAGTTGTGGTGGTGGCAAACACCTATAGTCCAAGCTACTTGGGAGGCTGAGATGGGAGGATTGCTTGAGCCCAGGAGTTCGAGGTTGCAGTGAGCTATAATCATGCCACTGCACTCCAGCCTGGATGACAAAGCAAGACCATGTCTCAGGGAAACAAAACAAAACATACATATAGTATTGCTGTTATATCACATCAGACAAAATAGGCTTTAAAGCAGAAAGCTGGGTACACATAAACATAAAAATGGAAAAAGTCCGAGTCTAGTCGCTCATGCCTGTAATCCCAGCACTTTGGGAGGCTGAGATAGGTGGATCAATTGAGGCCAGGAGTTTGAGACCACCCTGGACAACATGGCAAAACCCTTTCTCTACCAAAAATACAAAAATTAGCCAGGTGTGTTGGCACACATCTGTAATCTCAGCTACTCGAGAGGCTGAGGCAGGGGAATTGCTCGAACCTGGGAGGCGGAGGTTGCAGTGAGTTGAAATCGTGCCACTGCACTCCAGCCTGGGCAACAAAGCAAGACTCCATCTCAAAAAAAAAAAAAAAAAAAAAAAAAAAAATGAAAATGATAATGCGGACTGCAAAAGAGGGGAAGGTGCGAGGGGAACAGGAGTTGAAAAATTGCTTATCAGGTACAATGTTCACTATTTGGGTGATGAGTACACTAAAAACTCAATCCCCACCAGTAAGCAATATATCCATGTAATAAATAAGCACAGGTACCCCTTGAGTCTAAAATTAAAAAAAAAATAATAATAATACTTCAGCAGCTTTCTCTGTGGAGAAAAAACGAATAGTGGTAAGCATGTCATGGCTTGTGTGACTTAATGTTTAGCTTTTGGGAATGCTTCTTACCCCATCCCTACCTCACAATCCAAAGGATCACATTATATACTCCCATCAACTACAAATGCCATGTTTGATGTAGAAAAAAAGTACTTGCTCATCTTAGATGAGTGAGTTTTCTTTATTAAAAGCAATATTTGATAGATGAAGAGAGAGCAATTTCTCTGTAACATCGCTGGCTACATGATGGGACTATGAAGGATCTGAATAAAGAGACAGGGAATTCCTAAACCAAACTTTACTTGGCATAAGACAACATTTTTCAGAGTGTATATTTGGAAAACATTTGATCTAAGACATATTTATAAAAAAGAAAAAGGTTTATAATCAATTGAGTTTAGAAAAGAAACTCAGGGAGCATTACTAGAAATAAAGAGGGTTACTTCATATTTATAAAACAATCAACTCTCAATGTTGATAAAACAATTAAAAACATAGGTATGTTGTATTAGTCCATTCTCACATGGCTGTACAGAACTACCTGAGACCGGGCAACTTATAAAGAAAATAGGTTTAATTGATTCACAGTTATGCAGGCTGTACAGGAAGCATGGCAAGGGAGCCTCAGGAAATTTACAATCATGGCGGAAGGTTGAAGGAGAAGCAAGCACATCTTACCATGGTGGAGTAGTAGAGAAAGTGTGAAGTGGAAAGTGCTATACACTTTTAAATAACCAGATCTTGTGATAAGTCACTCACTATCACGAGAACAGCAAGGGGAAATCCACCCTCATGATCCAGTCACTTCCCACCAGGTCCCTCCCCCAACACTGGGAATTACGATTTGACATGAGATTTAGATGGGAACACAGAGCCAAACCATATCATCTGTAGTAACATAGCCTCAAAATAAATCAATAAAAGACTGATAAAACTATTAGGAGAAAAAAAATCACATATCCATCTTCACAGTTAGAAATTTTAATATTTCCCTCTCAGTACTTGATGGATAAAGCAGACAACAGTCAGAACAAATATTGATTATTTGGTCAATTCAATAGCAACCTTGATCTAATGATCTGCTCTATATAGGACATTATGTTTAGCAATTGGCAAATACACTTGAGTATTTTAGAAATTTTGAAATATTAGAAGTTGTTCTAATGACTTATTACTGATTTCTACCTTAATTGTGTTATGGTTAAAAATGAAGTCTTTCTACTAAACCATGGTGAATTTCAAACTTGGTGAATTTCAAAGTCAATTTTCATGTCCTTCATAAGCTTGAAAAGAAGGTCAATATAGAATATTTATAGCCAGCTTTGAGAGAAGTGTATAGTTAGAAACTTTTATATTAGAAGCAAAGGATGAATGTTACTGTGCTAACATTCATTTTAAGGGGCTAGAAAAAGAAGAGTAGAATAAAAAATTAGGCATTTTTCTTTCCCTTAATGTCAGTGATTACAGAATCACTGTAATTCTTTGTTGAAATGTCATAAGAGGAGAGACCCTGAAAATATGATGTGATAATATGACCTGCTCCAAAAAAAGTCTCCCAGTGAGCTATGGTGGTTTCAATAATACTGCTTATTCTTTCAGAAGGCTATGGGAATGTAAGGGTGGGCAGGACCAAGCTAGGCTAGAGGTTGGGGAAAAGACCTCTCTAAAGGAAAAGGATTTAAACTGAACTCTCAAGGGCAAGCAGGATTAATCCAGCAAAGAACCCTTACTGTACAACTCTGAAGAAGACAATCTTTCTGCTGAGAAGTTTGGTTCCTCTTTTCTGGATTCAATGAAGTCTGACACAGAGCTCAGAGAGACCCTTGCCTGGCAGGGACATGGAAGAACTGACCAGCACTAACCTCTCTTTCTCAGGAACAAGGTCTTTTCTGCCTCTTACTGCTCAGAATTCATGAGTCAAAGATGTTTGTCTCATTAACCTCATGTTAGGGAGAAGAGGATGAAAATGAGTTGATCAATCAGGACTTTGTTTCCTAGTAGCTGATTATAATCATCCAGATACATATGCCTGATTGAAATTGTTCATGATTGAAGATTGGATAGCTGAAGTCTGCTGGTCTCGTGGAAGTTTAATCAAATGTTTGATGCTGTGAAAAATGTACTGGACTGGGAGGCAGGGGACTCCAGTTCTTGTTTCTAGTTCATCTACAACTAGCTATGCGATTTGGAGAATTTCCTTTTATCTCTGTATTGCCAGTCTACTAATTTGAAGTGAAGGGCTGGGGTTTCATAATCTATGAGACCCTGTTGAGCTGACTAACATCTCTTCTTACCTTTAGTAGAGGGTGAACAAGACCTCCTGTGTTTTGGGTATTGGGTTTTGGGCAATCGAATGGCAGTGGTGATAATGATAATAGCAGTAAAAGTAGTGAAACACATTCTGAGGGCTACACATTTCACATGCCTGACTTCATTTAGTACTCACAGTAACCCTATGAGGTGAAAAATACTCTTGGCTTCATCTTACAGTCAGGAACCTGAAACAAAAGGAAGTGAAGTAACTTGTCCAAGGTCTTGTGCTCATAAAGCATGGAGTCAGGGGTGGACCAATCACACAGGCTGACTGCACATAGCAACCACATACACACTACCTTGCCATCTGAGAAGGTGCTTGGGGTGGGAGGAAGGGGCAACACGAGAGGGACCACCACCAAGTGAAAGAAGGAAATAGAGTAAAAGGTAGGTTGGGGCTACAACACACTTCATCTGTTTCCCAATTTGGTTTAAGACAGGCCATGACAAGCCAGTCACATTGCACATCTCCAAGGGCGTTAGTCACATCCACACAGAGTGTGTTCTGCAGTGGGCAGGTATGTGCAAACCTACCCCCAAACTCCCAGGAAGTTGAGAGGCTGAAGAAAGAGGCTGACATATTTAGTATCTCAAAAAGAAACATTTAATACGGACTTACAAACAGAAGCCATGTCAGTGTCTCAGGTGTAGGTAAGACAGGATGGTGGATACTCTCCAGACCCAGGGCTTATATAACATAGAGAAAGGTGACTCAGAATGGACGTGTAGGATGACTGAAGTATAAACGCATCAAGATTGTTTGACCTAAGGGCAGAATTTATGGTAAGTATCTACTCTTACACAAGGAACAATAGATAAACTGGAAGTCTTAGAGGCCTTCCCAGAACAGGGGTTAACTGAAGTCAGCGTGGTAGATTAGCACCCAAGATGGCGTTGCTTTGGCCTCCAAAGAGTGCAATGTGAATGGCACACTCTGGAGTTGTCCAACATGTAGCCCTGGGCCCAGGCAAAGTACAACCAGAGGGGCAGCATCTAGCTCACCCTCTCAAAATCGCTTCACTCCTTTCCTCTCACTGCTGGGGTGAGACTCACCTACTCTAAATTTATGTGAGGTAGATGTAGGAGGTGGGAGGTGGAAATCAGCCTTCAAAAAGATAAAATTTTAATATGCTTAATATAGACCAGAAAGTTTTCTAAATTTAAAGCTCTTTTATTCAAGAAAAGATATTCATATTAATACACAAAGACACATATGAATCTGATTGTTTCAGACTTACCAGCAGAGAGAATCTTCTTTCTGACCCTTTCTTCTTTGCTGTAGCTCAGGATATTTGGAAGATGTATACAAACTCTTGGCTTTATTTGGCTTCTTTCCCCAAGAAAATGTTGGTCTTACTTGCAAGGTAAACTCTTAGAGGACCACAGACTTTTCCCTTTGTAGTTTAGGCAGTTTGCTGTCTGAGTAGATGATAGAAATGGACACAGAGATTCTAAATTAGTATATAAAGGAGATTTGAGTTGAAGGAGAGGTGATTAGTAACAGGAGCCTGGAGTTCTGAGATGATTGTGTGCTTGTCAAGAGGAGTATTTATTTCTTGCTTCTGCTCAAAAACAGGAGGGACCTATTACCGAGAATCTTTGAGGCCCTTGAGAAACCAGTGGCCTTTGACAAGCTATGCTGGTTTAATTGGAGTCAATATTCTTGTGGTTATGTTGATTTGATTGTATTAGCATGCCTGCTACATCATGATCCTGTTGAAGGAAGAGCCTTAGGTATTTAACTTTGTAACAGGAAAAAATAAATATAATTTACAAAATTAGACTTTCATAAGAATCATGTCATTAAAAAAAGAGAATTGGTCATGTCAGAATTTTTCATTTATTCATTTACGAAGTGGTGGCTAGGAGGCAGGACTAACTTGTAGCTCCCACTTGGATGGACAGAGCAGTGTGTGGAAACTCACATAGTGAATTTTTGCTCCAAGAACTACTGCAGGAACATACCAGGAAAGCTGAGAGATTCCACAGACTCTTTGAAAGAAGCAGATTGCTGTTGCAGGCCTCTGGAGACAGCTGAAAAACCGTCCCAAGTGTGAAAGTGCTAAATGGGGACTGTCTGCCCCCAAACACATACCCTCACTGGGGAACCTGAAGGTCAGATCATGAGAGAAGGATTTGATCTTACCTGGAGCTGAGACAAATTTAGTGAGCTGAGCAAAATACAGGAGTAGAAGAAGCAGAGGGATGAGCCTTGTGGGGTCTTTATGTCCCAAGGGCAGTCATTTCTGACTGTCTCACAGAGGTCTTTGGGGAGGGCTGCCAGAGGAACTGGGAAAAGACCACAGGGAGAAGGAAACTTCTAGCTGAACTTTGTAACAATTTTCACTGAACACAAAGTTTCCTGGACAGAATCTCTCTCTCTCTCTCTCTCTGTGTGTGTGTGTGTGTGGAGGGGGGTGAATTTGGAATGCAGACACAGCACAGAACCTGTAGCAGATGGGGAGATGGGAAACCTGAAAACCATGCTTGCTTTCTCAGCTGTGAGACTGGTAGCCTGGGGCAAGTTCTCAGCCCTGTTCACCTGCTGCCTGGAAATAAACTTGGTGCAGTTGGGACGGGGCACAATGGGAGTGAGACAGGCCTTTTGGGCTGCAAGGGAGCTGCATGAAGCCTGTAACTGCTGGCTTTCCCCCTCTTCCCTGGTGACCTGGATGATGCAGCAGAGGCAGCCATAATCTTCCTGGGAACATAACTCCATTGGCTTGAGAACCACACCCCTATCCCCCACAGTAGCTGCAGGAAGCCCCACCTAAGGAGAGTCTGAGCTAATGTGTTTATTTATTCATTTGTTGATAGTTCTACTAGTGGAGTGCAATGATTAAAGGTATTAAGTTTGGAATTTAACAGCTGGACTTAAATCCCAGCCTGCAACTTTCTAGCTGTGTGATCTTGGGCAAGTTATTTAATCTCTTGAGTCCAGGTTTTCTTAACTGTAAATGGGATTAATAGCAGTACCTATCTGAACCCACCTTTGCAAAGACATAACAGTGAGAGAAATCTAACATGGCTTAGTCCTTCTTACCTCTAGCATCATAGGCTAGCTGTTTTCACTCATTTCTGGGCATAGACCAAGCTATCCATGGGAGGAATTTAGTTTATAGTTTAACTTGGAAGAAGAGTGATAATAGTCCCTCTCTAAAACTCACCCCCTCCTTGCTCAGGGACCAAAAACTAATGAAAAGCCATGAGATTAGGATTATGGAAGGAGCCTGAACTCTGCTAAAATGTTGGCATAGTTTCTATAATCTCTTACAGCTCAGGAGTTGTGTGGCCAGAGGTTACAAGATTTGTGACTTCCCCAATTTCTTCTATAGATAACATCCCTATTGTAGAACCTAAGGTTGATCTTTTGAGATGCTTTTTAGATTTTTGCATCTGGCAACAGGCCTGGACTTGTGACTCATGACTCATAACTTACCCAGTCCTGTGGCCCATACCCAGAGACGGACTTAGTGTATGAGGACCATTTTTCACACCCCTATGAGTTCATCCTCAACCAATCAGCAGTTCTCATTCCCTAGCCCCCTACTCACCAATTATCCATAAAAACCCTAGCCTGTGAGTTCTTAGGGAGACAATTTGAGTGATAACTTCTGTCCTTCTGCTTGGCTGCCTTGTGTTAATTAATTTCTTTCTTTACTGCAATATCATAGTTTCAGTGAATTTTTTTTTTTCTGTGCAACAGGCAGGGGGAACCCATTGGGTGATTACTCATCTCCTAGAACCATTATGAGGATCAAATCAGATAATGATATACTAAAAACTCAATACATGTAATCAATTCATATTAATAAAATAATGTCTTTAACCCAGAGAAAAAAGCTCAGTGAATAATGTAGAATTTCAAAAATAAAATAAATATGTTTTATTTCTATCAAGGTTTATTTCTTACTTGTTCCGGATTCTGACAAGATTAGGGCTTTGAAGCTTAAAAGTAAATATAAACACACATACACACATACATACACACACATATATACATACACACATATGTATAATATACCACCCCTAAATAAAACTTACTTTTTCACCACAAATGAAGTATTTCCCTACTTCTGCCTAAAAGAATACCAAATGATCTCCTTGTTCTACAGAAGAGAGAATACATACTTCTCAACCACCTTCACTATAGAATATTCTTCTAGAAGAACTAAAAGCTTCTCTTTGTTATCGACTTAGGTATAGTGTGTCAAGAGGTCAGATGACAGCATGTGTCTGGCCCCTTATTTGATTGTGTACTTATGCTGAAAAGATGTACAAAAATAGCATCTTCCAAAGTTATAGAGATGGGAAGAGAGATTAAAGGAGACTCTCACTGATTCATACAGAGGCTTCCATATTGATTTCAATTTTGAGTAGTGATTTTTTTCAGTTCATATTGAATCTTACCTTAAACATAAGCACATGGACCAATATTAACAATAAACACTAGCTTAGATAAATTGAGTTCTTATTGTGTTCTGTGCACTATTCCAATATCTCTACAGGAATTTCCTCATTTAATCCTCATATAGAGACACCTAGAAAACACTATTATTATCCCTATTTAATGGATGAGAAACAGACTTAGTGGAGTTAAGACTTGTTTAAATCACACTGCTCGTTGTCCTATTCATCAAATTTATTGAGTACCTGATCTGTGAAGTGCTCTGTGGAATATGAAGATAGGAGAGGTGGGGCTTTTGTCCCCTTGGAGCTTGTAGTCTAACGGCAAGAAGTGAGGCACACACAGTATACGCTCTACGTGACAGATAGATGCCATGGAAAGAAAGCCTATTCTTTGTTATTCTTTTTCTCTTTCGATAAGTTTTAAGTCTCCAAATAAAACATCATCTTTCATGTACATGGGCCTTTAAATATGTCATTGCCTCTACTTACACTGTGTCTTCCACTAGTCCTCTTCTCCTTTCCCCATACTTTTTTCCTTTAGTAACCCCTACGTGTGCTTTGAGACTTAGTTCGGAGGTTATGTCTTTCAGGGAGGCACTCTTCAATCTGGATTGGTTGCTCCTTTCTGCATTCCCATAATGGTTTTGGAAGCCCTACAAAGTAAAAGTGCTGAGCGTTCACCCAGGGTGACACAAGTACCAAGACCTTTCAGGGTTAGACCATCTTGTACATAGGCTTTGAGTGGTCTTGAGGTATGATAGAGTGCCCTATTGGAAGAAGTGAAGGTTAAACACTAAGCCCAGTTTTACCACTAGAACCAACTTTGTGACCTTGAACTAATTTCATTTAACTTCTTTGGACATTATAAAATGGGAACAAAAATGGTAACGTTATCTTTAGCTATTTTACAATACAGCTGTAATTTTTTAAATGAGATAATATATACATGGCTTGTTAGTATAACTTTAAGAAAATTTTAAGATAATTGGGAGCCATTCCTGATTATCATGACTATTATTTTCAGATCTTGACTTTGAAGGGATGGATCTAAATTATAAAGTAGGCAGCTGCAGATGAACAAAAGAACAAATAGAATACTCTGCACATTCCGCTCTACCTATCGAGTCTTCTTTTATTACAAATTATTTCAGAAGTGCTCTGTGCAATCTTGTTTCAAATACCTCAGATAATAATTCCCCCATCACTTGTGTGTGAGGTTCATCTCCGAGGAATATTAACTGCACGGAGGAGGACATCACTTTTATATTTTTGTTTTATGAACAAATTCAGTGAAGTTGACAAAATCCTCCCCTTTTCCTTTTACATGTTTGTGAAGGACAATACACAGGAGATGTGACAATTTTGGAGGCACAGAGTGAGGTTCCAAAATGAATCATCACCTCTTAGCCCTCTGTGAAGACTGCTGCATCAGGAACCTGTGTAAAAGATATACTTGGGGAAACACTGCCTTTTCTCTGCCAGTTAATAGCATTGTTACTGACTTAATTGGCATCCACGTTTTTTCTTCGTTGTTCACTGAACCGTTTTTTTTTTTTTTTAGATTTTCTAAAGAAAATGAAATGGAAAATAGTAAGGTAAGATTCCCAAGTGATAATGACTTTAATAATATTTTCATATCATAAATCAGTGCAGATGAAGAAATAAAATAATCAGTCATTTATATAAAAGTGCTTTCTATAGTGATCACCTAAGAGGTCAAACTTGTTAAACTCTCGAAGTGTGCAAGTAGCCACTATGATGACCTATATTTGAAAATTTGGGGATCTTTGAACAATTCAACCAACATTCTCTGCTTGGCTATTACTATATCAATAAAAATAATGCATTACATGGATTATAAGTTTGTGTTTAAAACCATTGCCTTCGTAGATTTCAGGAGGAGAATGAATTTTCCTAAAACTTTCTGTATTTATCACAGAGAACATGCAGTGTGAATCCCACATTTTGTAGACAAGAAAACGACAAACTCTTTCAGAGCACAGAATAGAAATGAAGAAGAAAATGATACAAAAGTGTGGCTGCAGATAACCCCCTTTTCCTGGGAAACTACTATGGTTCTCTCGTATTTATAAGCCATCTCTTAGGAGGAGATATGCAGGATGAAATAGTTAGTAATTCTTATGCTCTAACAAAGAGAGGAAAAAAATCTCATAGGGCTTGAAAGAAATATCCTAGTAACTTACTGTGGAATTGGATTTGAGATAAGGTGAGTGTGTCTCAGATCCCATGCACAGGTGTTATTCTTTTTTCTTCTGAACTACTAAAATAATTTTTTATAAGTTGGCCTTGAAGCACAGAGTCCAAAGAAAGCATTAGATTTAACCACTGTGTATAAAGAAGGGGTTGTGCCAAAGACATTGTGATGGATTTGAAAAACACATAAAAATGTCATTTTATCTCCTTCGTCTTTCACCAGACAAGGTTATATTTCTCAATCTTGTCTTTCCACATCCAACTAGAAGACTTACATGAAACGCTAATGAGATCCTGAAAGAAATAAACAGTGCAATTTCATAGTCAGTGCCAAAAATTGGTGAATTTTAAATTCTCTCCTTATCATTGAACAATGACCTTGGATAAATTGCATCTCACAGTTCATTTTTGAAACACAATATAATGTGGAGTCCAGATTTCAAAGGTGCACGCCTCATTCTCCTCCATGGCATGGCTCTCTTCTCAGAGACAGAAGTGGAAACATTGCTTATCAACAAAATGGACTGGAGTTGGCACAGGCATCAGGCCTTATTTTCTATTCATGATATACAGTAAAGAAATGTGCTTTGAACCAAGACAGAGTCTTAAGTTCAAATTCCTATAGTTTACTGGCTGCTTATTCCAGGCAAGGTGCCCAGCTTCTTTGAGTATCAGTTTCTGATTTAGGAAATAATAATTCCTGATCTGCAGAGTTGTTATAAGAATATGAAACAGTATACATAAAATGCCAATGATTGGAGTCATTCAAAAAAAAAAAATGACAGCCATTCTTATTTCTGTCTATGAAAGTGATTTAGTCTAACAAATATTCACTGTGTGCCTACTCTGTACAAGGCACTGGGGCAGGCACTGAAGCTAGTGACATTAGAATAGAACATAATAGCCATCCATGGCCTAGGAAAGGAAAATTTTCATAGGGTACACCTCCTATTACCTTATGATATGTGCTATGGTGGTTAGTATTATATGTCAACTTGGCTATGTCACGGTACTAAGATATTTGGTCAAACATTCTACATGTTCTTGTGAAGGTATTTTTAGATGAGATTAACATTTAAATCAGTAGACTGTGTGTAAAGCAAATTATTGGCCATAACATGGGTGGGCCTTATCCAATCAGTTGAAGGTCTCAATAGAAAGAAGACTGACTGTCCTCGGGCAAGAAGAAATTTGGCCAGAAGACTGCAACAGCAAGTCTTCCGCATGTCTGTGGCCTATCCTGCAAATTTTGGACTTGCCAGCCTCTATAGTCACATGAGCCAGTTCCTTAAAATGAATCTCTATCCATTCATCTAGAGATAGATATGTATTTCCATATATCCATATCTATGTGTGTGTGACTTATATATGTACTTTGATATTTTGTATTCTAACTTATTGAAATTTTTTTGAAAAATAATTGCTGATTGAGATCCACTAAATTTCGGTTTTATGATCCACTAATAGGATGTGACTTGCAGTGTGGAAAAACACTTTGAAAAATGATGCCTTTCCATTTAAATATTGTGCCTACTTCCCACCCCAATTTTGTTGCATTTTATTCTTAGATCCATAAAATACAGTTTTAATCTACTACTTTGAATAAATAATTCTAGAAAAATGTGCAACGTATCCCCAGAAGTTTTATTATAACTCTGTCCCAATTTGAATAATTATCATAGATAAAATAGCCAAGGGTTCATTGGACTCTGCTTATTACTTATGGAAACATAAAGCTAAAAAATAAATTACCCTGGTTTTATCTGTTGGTCATCATGACTCCATAAGTTGCATTTCCAATAAAGCAAAAATTTTCCATTTTTTTGTTACTTCTAAAAATGAAACATTGGGACTTTTCTAGCCTTCAAAAGTATTTATTAACAGAAATGTACATTTGAAAAGTAAAGTGAGTACAATTAGCTTTCTGTATCTATGGGTTCCACATCCATGGATTCAATAAACCATGGATCAAAAATTTTCAGGAGAAAAAGGGATAGTTTCATCTGTACTGAACATGTATATAGAACTTTTTTGGTCATTATTCCCTAAACAATGCAATATAATAACCACTCTTGTAGTAGGTATTATAAGTAATCTAAAGGTGATTTAGATTATATGGGATAATGTGTGTAAGTTATATAGAAATACCACACCATTTTATATAAGGGATTTTAGCATTCATGGATTTTGGTATCTGCAGTGGTCCTAGAACCAATTCCTTGGGGATATTGAGGGATTATTGTACTCCCAATAGCCAAAGCTGGAATGATTTTAGCAACAAAATAAGTATATTGGGCTATAATTTAAAGCACAAAATAAATAGCCACGAGTCCATGATGCTATAAAAATGATTGGATACATACATAAATGAGAGAGAAGAGATTAATCTTCTTTACAAACGAATTCCAAATAATGTATGTGTAATAATTTATCAGGAAGTAGAGCTTAGTTCCTCTTCACCTCTTCTTACCCCTCTCTTCAGCCCCCATTGAGTATGGGCTGCACTTACTAACTTGCTTTCAAAGAGTACAACGTGGGAAGAACTAGGTCATAGGGTAAAATCACAGTAGTGAGACCTGGCAAATACTGTCTCATCAAGGTGATCAAAGTTATCATCACCAATAAGTCATATTGATGATAGTGCGCATTCTTAACATGCTATACTGAGAATGGCACTTCATTTCCGTGTTCTTTTTCCCAAAACTCATGACTCCAGGATAGCCATGAGAAAGATATTGATCAAACCCAAATTGAGTGACATTCTGCAAAAACTTTGATTAGTGCTCCTTAAAACTGTCAGGTCATCAATAACAAGAAAACTTATTGTTTCTGAGAAACTGTCACAGATCAGAGGAGGCTAGGGAGATATTGACTCAATGTAACCTGGTACTCTGGATGAGAACCTGGACCATAAAAATTATCATTGAGGAAAAATTGATGACATCTGAATACACTGTTAAGTTAATAGTATGATGACATCTGAATAAACTGTTAAGTTAATAGTAATGTACTAATGTTGATTTCTTACTTGTGACAAAGGAGTCCTGGTGGCCTAGAACAATAACGATAGGGAAACTGTGTAGGGCTACATATAAATACTTTGTACAAACGTTGTCACTGTTCTGTAAATTTAAAGCACTTCTAAAATAAAAAAGTGTTCTTAAAATAAAATAAATATGGCTACGTGAGCCACAAGGAAATGTACTAAATGCAAATAAAAGAATGTAATTTGAAAGTGTCAGAAAGTAGTGGTTGAATATATTTGAATTTCTCTTGTTCTCCTTGTGCTCCTAGGGGAGCAGTTCTTTGAGGTTTAATTGCCTTTAAACACTTATGAATTATATATTTAAAGACTATTGCATATCAGAGTTTATGCCACAGAAACATTTTATTGAATAAAATTGCTTATTCTATTAAAATTAAATCATTTTATGGATGATGTTTTTTAAAATATTTTTTGAGATAAAAGGGAAACATTCAACAAGCAATGATGGCGTGTTATTCCAAAAAAGTACCTGTGATTTTGATTCAAAATAACAGGTGCTAATTTTCATCATATTTTAAATTTCATTTGAATATTACTCTTCTATTGTAAACTTGTGCTGAATTCCTGTTGCATTTTTTTCTAGGGGAGGGAAAAGTAAGAGTTAGCTTTGGGATAGGAGATCAACACTGTCTTACATGCTTAAAGACTCTGCTTAATGACATCCTGAGAGTCATCAAGAAGGCTTGATAGGGATAACCAAGATTTATATATTTGATTTAGTTATATTCAATGTAAAATTATCTTGCTCTTCTGAGGCATTGAGTCTAGACACTTCTCATAATAGAAAAATCCTTATTACTTTAGACATGAATTACTTTAGACAGTTTTTTTCCAAAGTTCCATTATCAGTGTTATTGCTAACTGACTGCATTAGTCCAAGGATGCTAATTGCTATAATGTAATCTCCAAGCTTTTATGGCTAAATATAATAATGTTTTATATCTTATTCAGGTGACAGCCAGTGCAGGTCACTGGGGGCAGAAGGTTTGTTCCATGTAGTCATTAAGAGTGAGGCTTCTCCCACCTAGTGTTTCTGCCCACTATAACACTGGCAAAAATAGACACATGGGAGGGACCAGGAGGTGTTTGTCCAGGCCTCCATTACAGAGTCCAGGGGTATGCTGGTAAATGTTTAATAATCAGGAGTCAGGGAGGAAACATTTTAAAAGCCTTAATTTGTAGCAATTGCAAATTTCCCTGGTGCATATGTATCTTCCACGGTCTATCAGAAGCTATTCACAAAATATCATGGAACATAAAGCAGGGAAAAGAGGTGCACGTTCGGCATAAGCCAGTTTGAGTTGGCTCCAACACACCACCAAATAGTCCCTCCCTTCTGCAAACAGACACTGAGGAGAAATTTGGATTAAAGCTTCTCACATTACACAATGTATTGTTGATGAAGAGGGTTGGTTGCCATAATCAGTTTTGAAGACAGTACTTTGCGTAAGTTTAGACTAAGGTGCCATTTATATCATATCTGTGTGACTCATGTCCCAATTTGCATAGCTGTCTGTGGCAGATCTACTAGGAATAATGCTGCTTGATCAAATACCAAAAGAGCAAAAAGAAGAAAAAAGAAAGAGAAAAAATGTTTTCTTTCCTCATGAAGTAATAACATCTAAATGAAGAGGAATGCCACTCAAATTAGGTGCAATTTTTGCAAATTTTGATGGCAGTTTATATGGCTACTAGAATGGCCATTAAAGCACATTGCAAATTATATCACTGTGTATAAATGTTCCATAAAATAAATTTCTATGGATCAAGTTCAAAATTTCAGTCATTTGCTTGCAAAAATGGTCACTCAGTTTAAGATACCATACAAATTATGTTCAGGCATTAGGAGCAAGTGGTTATAGCAGGCCTGTCAATAAGCCCGCCCACAACTTTATAACGCAGTTTACATGCTGCGTAACGCCTTGTTTATAGATTTGTTTTCTGGCAAGAATTTGTAGACTTTAGGATGAACTTAAAATTTATATACCGATTAGGAAATAATTACATACCATATGTTGCAGGGAACATGAAAATGAAAGGAATCACACATAAGCTTAGGTTAGGACAAGTTCTAGAATGTTTGATACTGTTCTTTTTGTTCACATCAACATAGCTAAGGAGTTGATCATTCACCTTAAAAGCAGGAATGACTCTTTTGACACCCTCCATACCTCTTTCCCAATCCAGTCATTTTAGAATATCAGGAATAAGGGATTGGAGTTGGTTGGCTCATGCTTGACAGAAAAGCTGAGAAAATAATTGCTAGAAGCTGAATGTAATACTTTCTTCTCCAGAATTCCTTGACTTTAAAAAGTTTGAATACTAATAAAGCAAATTAAAAGGTGTAAATTACTCCTATAGTTCAATGTTTATGTAACTAAATTTCTTAATATTATTCTTTATGGTATTTTGTATGTATTTAAACTTAAAAGGCCTGAGAATACCAAGAAATAGAGGAATATTCATCTATATTATATCCCTTGTGTTTTACTTTCCTTTTTACTTTCAAATCTTTAATTAACCTGGAATTCATGTTGACAGTCATGATGGTTAATTTTACGTGTCAGCTTGACAAATCACAAAGTGCCCAAATATTTGGTCAAAGATTATCTTAGTATGTACATGAGGGTGTTTTGGATGAGATTAACATTTGAATCTGTAGAATGAGTAAAACAGGTTGTCCTTCCTAATGTGAGTAGGCCTCATCCAATCAGTGGAGGGCCTGAAAAGAACAAAATGTCTGAACCTCCCTTACATGAGAGGGAATTTCCTCTTACTTGATTGCATTATGGCTGGGACGTTGGTTTATCCTGCCTTTGGACTCCAACTGAAACATCAACTTTTCCTGGATCCACTGGCCTTTGAACTGAAACTGCACCACTGGCTTTCATAGGTCTTCAGCTTGCCAACTGCAGATCTTGGAACTTTCTAGCCTCCATAATTGTGTGAGTCAATTCCTTATCATCTCTCTCTCTCTCAGTGTGTGTGTATATAATAATTAATAGATATCTAATTGTGCACCCTACCCCATGATTTAGTCAATTGTTTCAACATTATGAAAATCTTTTTTCTTTTTTGAAACAGTGCCTCACTCTGCCACCCAAGCTAGAGCATAGTAGCACGATCTTGGCTCGCTGCAACCTCTGCCTCCCAGGTTCAAACAATTCTCATACCTCGGCCTCCTGAGTGGTTGGGATTACAGGTGCATGTCACCACTCCCAGAAAAGTTTTGTATTGTTAGTAGAGACAGAATTTCACCATGTTGGTCAGGCTGATCTCAAACTCCTGCCCTCAGGTGATCTTCCTGCCTTAGCCTCCCAAAGTGAGGGGATTACAGGTGTGAGCCACCACACCCAGCCTAAAATCCTCTTTTAATATTGACTAAATACTCACATGTATTTTGACTTGATTCACAGATTCATATTCTCTTCCATGAATATGTCTCTGTCTATAACTTTACCAGTAATACGTTATTTAATTATAGTCACTTGATAGATGTTTAATATCTAGTAGTGCTTGTCCAAATCAGTTTGAAAATGTTTATGCCACTACAATGAAATAAAGATGGGGGCTGGGCTGAAGTTAGACAAATAGTTTGCTTTTCTACCTGAAGGGCAAAGATAAAGACACAGCTTTTCAATCTTTTCCTTTCTTTTTTCTCTTCTTCCTGCCTGCCTACTTGCCTGCCTTGGAGCCCTTTCTTCAGATGAAACCTATAGGATTCAAACGCAAAATGCAGACACCCCAAATGGAGCTGCTCTGGCTGCGTAGGGGTCTGGCCAAGATACCTACAACAACACTTCGCCTGCTAACCCTTTAGATGTTTATGCCCTTGGAAGCTCTGTTGGAAAACCATCTTCTTAGACTTTTATTTGCAGTCCCAAGGTATGTTTTTATTCTTTGTGTTTTCACAAATCTTGGCAACAATTTAAATGGCATTGTTAATATCACAATTCACCTAATGCATTTTCAATGTCCTCTTTAATTCTCCCAAACCAGTGGAAAGGCAAGATGAAAAGAGACTCATAAAATTGTTGTGTATTATATTACTTCCTAACTGAGTGGTTTATTTGCTTACTAAATGGTCCTACATTTATAGTCAATCGTCATCAACAGATAACACATCAAAAATAAACTTCAATTTCACATGACAGAGGAGATGATTCCAATTTGAATGTTGTTTATCATAGAGAATATGTTACTAAATCCAGTTTATGGAAAGATTATGCTATTTAATTTACTTTTAGAGAGAGGAATATGCTTTCACGAGAAACTGCATTAGCTATTAGAAAAGTAATGTAGCTGTTGGTCTGCACCATTTCCAGCAAGCATGAGTATACTGTGTTAACAGAAACAGCCGGATGTTTTTCTAGTGTGATCTGATAGAAAGAGCACTGGGCTGGTAGTCAGGGTTAGGTCAAGGCAAGGTTCTAACTAACCAGCTGGGTGACTGTAAAGAGATAGTTACATAACCTCTTGGGGCTTCAAGTGTCTCATTTATAATACAAAGTGTCCAGATGAAATCTGGGATACTTATACAACCCTATGATCACAAGGAGATGGTTTTATTGTCCCAGCTTCCCTAATATCACCAGGGAGAGTGAAAGTGGCTCCAGTAAAGTCATTATATAGAGAACAGGAGGAAGTAGAGCTTCCCCCTGGGCCAGCTGCAGAGATGTGAGTGTCTGTGTGTGTGGCTGGGTGCAGGGAGGGAGGCGGTGGTACCAGTTTGAAGACTTACCAGCTGAGACTTCATGATATTTAGAGTAGATGATAACATAAACATAATTAAAGCTCAATTCAGTTTATAGGAATGTTACATTATTCAGTTTACTTTTAGAATGAGAATTACCCTGAAGCTGTAAATTCCTTAAGACTGTGCTTTGACCACTCTTGAATAGTGACTGTGCATGGCTGAACTTGTGAATTTTGACTGACTATGGCTCACAGATTATCCTGAGCAGTCTCTATTTTAACCGTTTTATCCTATTAACAATTATACAAAATCGTATTTGATATAAGTAACAGAGATGTGAAAGGAAGCTTTTGCTTTTATGTTTGAACCATTTCCACTGTTCAAATCCCCTCAACTTGAATGTGGAAACCTTTAACATCTGCGTGGTGGGATTATGAACCATTTTAGCTTTTCTCTTTCTGGGGCTCAGAAAATGATACTCCAAAGTATGACACTTTGGCATGCTGAGTACATTAAACAAAAGGAGGTTGGAAGGCCCAGAAGCAGCCTCAGAAACAAAGTCTCTCTCTGACCTTCTCCTGCCCTTCATTTTCCCATCCCTCCACCTCCCCTAAAGTGAGTCATAGAAACCAGAATTCCTCTCCTCCAAGGCGGGCCATAGATACTAGAACTCCTCTCCCCTAAAGCAAGACATAAAACCTAGCAAGGTCACTCTCTCCCTTCTTCCTTGAAGACCCTCATTCAACAGGGGTTCTGCCCTATACCTAGGAGGAAGGAATGCTATGCAGAGAGACCAAGAAGAACCTGGACATACAGGCCTTGCTGGGTTTCTCAGTCTATTACCATTAGATCAGATCCTTTTGTCAATCACATTGCTGCATGGTTGTCCATTCTTCGTTGAAACTAAGCATAAAAGCAGACAGTTTTCTCTAGGTCTTTGGGTCTTCATTTCTGAAGGTTCCTGTATCACACAAAACTTTGGTTAAGTAAATTTACTATGTTTCTCTCCTATCTTTCATGACAGAAGTGCCAGCTGTGACCCTTATGATGGGCGAGAAAAGGTACCACACCTTTGTACCCATACACTCTACTTCTTTATATTCAAAATAATAACTATTATTATATTATAAAAATTTTATTCCGTTGTCAAATCATGGGTCAATACTACGTCTTGATTTTTAGTTCTGAGAACCTGATTGCCTTTTTAAATTTGTTATTGAATATAAAGTTCTATGCATTTAAATAAAGGGCACCACTGGAAGCAGCAATGACTGCATACTATATTAAACAGGTTTTGAGAGATTTAGGAGGGACAATGTCAATTACATATGATTCATTCTGGCCTAAAGGAAAGTTTATGTTTTTATCCAAGAATAATTCAAGACCTCCTTCACACTCATCAATCATGAGCCAAGTATTATATCAGGCACCAGGTATATAGAAACTAAGATAAATGTAGTCAAGAACTTCATTCTCGGGAAAGTCTGATTCCGTTAATTATTCTTTTTCCAAATTGTGAGGAGTCAAAATTCATCTTCATGTATCTGCCTGCCATTTCAAGCTGGATCAATTTGAAAGTTGGCTTTAAAGAGCCTGTCATACTTTGATTCCCTTTCCCTACCTACAGGCACCCCATTCAGGCCTGCTATCTGAAAAATGACCTATCTCTGCAGGTCTCTTCATTACCTTCTGATATGGTTTGGATCTGTGTCTCCACTCAAATCTCCTGTTCAGTTGTAATCCTCAGTGTTGGAAGTGTGGCCTGGTGGGAGGTGATTGGATTGTGAGGGTGGTTTCTCATGAATGGTTTAGCATCATCTCCTTGATGCTGTCCTCAGGATAGTGAGTGAGTTCTTATGAGTGCTGGTAATTTAAAAGCAAATTTCTTCTGTTAGCTTTGGGGTTGGCTTGTGCTTTCTTTTTTCTAGTTCCCATAAGTGTGATGTTGTAATAGTTCAGTAAGTTGAGATCTTTCTGACATTTTGATGCAAGCATTTAGTACTGTAAGCTTTTCTCTTACCACTGCTTTAGCTGTGTTCCAGAGATTCTGATATGTTGTGTCTTTGTTTTCATTACTTTCAAGTAATTTTTTGATTTTGATTTCTGCCTTAATCTCATTGTTTACTCAAAAGTCATTCAGAACAGATCTTTTTTTTGAGACAAAGTTCCACTCTGTCACCCAGCCTGGAATGCAGTGGCACGATCTCAGCTCACTGCAACCTCCACCTCCTGGGTTCAAGCGATTCTCCTGCCTCAGCCTCCTGAGTAGCTGGGATTACAGGCTCTACAATACCAGGTTAATTTTTGTGTTTTTAGTAGAGATGAGATTTCACCATGTTGGCCAGGCTGGTCTTGAACTCCTGACCTCAGGTGATCCACCCTCCTCAGCCTCCCAAAGTGCTGGGATTACAGGTGTGAGCCACTGTGCCTGGCCAGGAGTAGGTTGCTTAAGTTCCTTGTAATCATGTGGTTTTGAGCAATCTTCTTATCATTGATTTCCATTTTTATTGTGCTATAGTCCAAGATCACGGTTGGTATGACTTCAGTTTTTTTTTTTTGTTGTTGTTTTTTAATTTGAATTTGCTGAGAAGTGCTTTATGGTTGAATGTGCAGTCAATGTTAGAGTATGTGTCATGTGCACATGAGAAGAATGTATATTCTGATGTTGTTGGGTGGAGTGTCCTGTAGATGTCTCTTAGGTCCTTTTGGTCAAGTGTTAAGTTTAGGTACAGAATATATTTGTTGGTTTTCTGCTTTGATGATCTGTCTAATACTATCAGTGCAGTGTTAAGTCTCCCACTATTATTGTGGTTATCTAAGTTACTTCGTAAGTCTCTGAGAACTTGTTTTATGAATTTGGATGCTCTAACACTAGGTGCATATATCTTTAGGATAGCTAGGTCTTCTTGTTGAATTGCACTCTTTATCATTATGTAATGTCTTTGTTTTTTTTTTTTTTATCAGTAAGGAATGTAAAGACAAAAGGAAAACTAGTGGCTATGAGCTATGGCAGTTCTGACTCCCTTTAAAAGATTCCTGGAGTGTCACAACTTGGAGATACCTTGGTCTATACCTTTTCTTTTACAGGTGCTAAATCTGAGTCTCATTGTGGTAAAATGGCCTGCCCAAAGTTCTCATTCTCAGGGGAGATCCTCTGCTCCCTCTGCCTCCTTGCAGAATTCTGCCTCTCTCTTTTGTGCTCCTGCAGCACCTTCTGCGCCAGATGCTGGACCTGGCATCCCTCTGTGGCTTAACATGACGCTTAGGTATTTGTGTTATCCACCCAACTGTAGACTGTCTGCTCACAGAAACCACATCTGAAAGCCTGTGTTTGCCATAGCACATGAATCCCCATATTTCTATAGCCAAGAAAGTTTATTTTGTGGTTATTTAGGAAGTCTTTGAAAAGCCTAAAATAATGCTATCTTAATTTAGAGACTTGCTTGGAAAAGTGGCGTAGGCAGTTTCTAGGAAGAGAATGGTATGTAACCCTTTATGAGGCAGGTGACTCCAAAAGAAGATACCCATTACCCTCTATCCTCTGTCCTTGTGCTATTTTTTCTCAACTTGCAAATTTTCTCCCTCAAGGAACTATTCAGACAATGATAATGTGAATAATACCTTATAATTCAACAGCATTTTTCATAATGAGACAAAAAACCTGCAATGGCTATTGAGAATTGGATGAAATAAGTCACCCCATCATGTCTGCTGCTTTACAATTTCAATAGCTCCGAGCAAGCAAAGCTCTTTGTTGAAATATAATAAAAATTGCAAACAAGTAGCAGCAGCACAAACATCCCCACAATGTCAGAGGGACACTGGCAGTGCCAGAAAAAAATAAAGTCCAAGTTTCTCTAGCTATTAATCTAAATGACAACTAAAATCTCCCTTGAAAATCCTTGCCCAAATAAAGATTGTTTTAATGCTTAAAACATTAAGCAAAGCACTCTTCATATTTATATATGTTCTGAATCCTGCAGGTCTATTCTCAATGAAATTCCATTAAAATAATAAAATCAGTTTTGAGATTATATATAGCATGTTTATACAATTAGCATTAGTAGTAATAATAGTTAACCCTTATTGAGAAATTACCATGTGTCAGGCCCTAGCTGACTTAACCATTACAACTCATTACATATGCACTGATACTATGCCCCATTTCACAGACTTAGAGACAGAGGCAAAAAAAGGTAAAACTTGCCATAACTTGCTAAGGCACATGACTTTTATGTGATAAAGTTAGGAGTTGAATCTAGGCCAGTATTAGCCAATCATGTTGTTTTAAATTTTATAGTATCCACATTAGATGAAAAAGAAATGGGAGGTGATATTAATTGTGATATTTTATTCAAGTCAATATAACCCAAATATTATTAATTTAACATATAAACAATAAAAATTATTAATAAGATTTTTTTTCCTTTTTTTTTTTCTTTGAGGCAGAGTCTCCCTCTGTCACCCAGGATGGAGCACAGTGGTGTGATCTTGGCTCACTGCAACCTCCGTCTCCTGGGTTCAAGCGATTCTCCTGCCTCAGCCTCCCGAGTAGCTAGGATTACAAGTGTGCGCCACCACGCCTGGCTAATTTTTGTATTTTTAGTGGAGACGGGATTTCACCATGTTGGCCAGGCTGGTCTCAAACTCTTGACCTCTGGTGATCCACCTGCCTCGGCCTCCCAAAGTGCTGCGATTACAGGCTTGAGCCACCACGCCCAGCCTTACTTTCCTTTTTTTTTGTAATGAGTCTTTGAAATCTGGTATGTATTTTACATTTATTGGATATCTCATTGTGGGCACTCACTTATCCCTTGAAATACTTTTTTTATCAGGTGATAAAATATGAGGCACACCGTGTCCCTGAATAACCTCATACCACACTTCAGAGCTGCTAGGTCCAGCTTTTTGTAATAAAAGTGGAAAGAGAATGCCCAAAGCCATACTTTTTGTAAAATTTATTATTGAAGGTGTAGATTCACATACCCCTATTTTTTCAAACATACTTGAATGTTTCTAATAATTGAATTGAGTATCTTTAAAAATTTATGTGTAATTAAATTAAATAAAATTAAAAATTCAGCTCTCCAGTTACACTAGCTATAATTTAAGTGTTCAACAGTCCCATTTTAGTAGTGGCTCCCATATTAGACAGCACAGTCTTCACCGAGAACCCCTGCTCCTCCAGCCTTGGTGACATAACCAGACTCCATCTCTACAAAAAATTGAAAAAAATTAATTGGGCATAATGGAACACACCTGTTGTCCTATTTACTCAGGAAACTGAGGCAGAAGGATCTCTTGAGCCAAGGAAATTGAGGTTGCAGTGACCTAGGATTGTGCCACTGCACTTAGCCTGAGAAATAGAGTGAGAGCTTGTCTCGAAAAAAAGAACCCTTGCTCTTACCTAATAAATAGTTAATAAATAGCTATTGAATTAATATTGAACCACTATGCTATGCTGTCTCAAAGAAGACAATTAGGAGGCACCATTTAATTGCATTCGGTGTTCATTTAACATCTATTTGTCAGGACTAATATAAGTTGACATTAATGGTTAAAAGTATAGGTTCTAGAGTCAGACTGGGCTGGGCTCAAGACTCAATTTTGTTACTTATTAGTTATGGAGTCTTAGTCAAGATAAAGAAGAAGGCTTGTACCTTGCTAACCAAAAGGAATAGTCAAGTGAGCCTCTCAGAAAAAGGTGACTATTTCACAAAATGTATGAATAAAACCAGAGGATGACTCTGTAAATAATATCATCTCTTTCCTCAAATCTCATGCCCTTATCATTTGCTACCCTGATGTATATTTATCAGCAGGACTTACAGATCCAACACTATCATTGGCAGAATGGTCTTACAGTAGGCATATAAAACAGAAAAACAGGCGGACTCTGCTCCTTGCTTAGTTCTGCTATTGAGACATAAACCTGTACAACTTCTCAGAGTCCTTGACCTGCTTTCTCCTGTCTCTTCACTGTATGCAGATTGTGTGAGTAAACAAATGACTCTCAGTCCCAATTCTAGCCACAGCCCTTATCAGCCCTTCTTATGTAGACTGCCCAGGTCTCAGAGAAAGCCACCACATGTGAGCACCAATAATTTAGGATTGCTTATTTTCTCCTAAAACCTACAGATGGATGGATGGAATAGCAAAGCTCTCATGTGTGTGAATCATATATGGGCTGAACATATGGGAGGTGACCCACTGGTATATAGACTATCCTAGCAAGGGTGTGCATCAAATACCTCTAAGGATACCAATCTAGAAAAGGAGTTTCCCCTATGGAAAACAAGAACCCTGAATGTTCGTAGCTCAATGGTATTGCCTTCCACTGATGTAATGCAGGCTGTTTCTTGGATCTCCTCATGTTTGAAGCTAGAATCTTTCGCTTAGTTGCTTGGATCTTGCTTTAATAAGATCCTTATACTAGATCTAGTCCACAGAGACTGCCTAGATAGCCTACAAGAAGAGAGAGAGAAGGAGAAGAGAGAGAGAGAAAAAAAAGAGAGAGATTGATTCTGTACCTACTGGATGATAAATGCAACATCATAGGTACCCACCTAGAGGTACAGTAGTCCTTTATTCAAAGGAATGCATTTTGAGGTGGGGTGTGTGTATGTGTGTGACAAATGTGGCATATGGAAGGTATGATGTGATATTAATAGAAAGGTTTAGTCTATATGAGCCTATATAATTGTTTCTTATGTATAAGAATCCTATTAGCAATATAAGCAATTTGAAAGGGTACTTCTGATAGGTTTCAAGCCAGTGGAAACAATGTAAAGTGATACACTGTTAGTCTTTGACCCCTCCATACTTTCGGTTGCATCTCATCAGTGCCAAGTAACTTCTGGACTTGAATAAAATGCCATAGTGGGGTCACTGTACACTGACTCTGATATCCTGGGGGCCAGATGATGCAACTCAGAAGCTCTGGCAAGTTAATGCCTCCTGTGGGCAATCTTGATCAAGGGAAAACAGGAGATGAGAGGAGTTTGGGCAGATAAACTCCCTTCCCTCCTTTCTTTCATGGACCAATACAATGTGTCTTCCTTCCCTCCGTATCCTGCATGCCAAGAATACATACCTGCAGAGTGGCTGGCTATGTCAGCAGCTTGTTGTAAAGCAGAAGCCAGTGTGGTCATGAGGCACATCATATTGCTTTGCCTCTTTGCTTCCCGTTTTCCCTCATCCTCACTGCCTGTGACTTGGTTCTCCCACATAAAGTGTATTGTTGCCTTAACCCTGCCTCGGGCTCTCTCTTCTAGAGGACCTGAGCTAAGACCTAATATAATGTTCTGCTCCCAGTAAAGATGGCACTTGGAGTTTTCTCCTGTATGCTATGAGCCATTCCAAACATGCCCTCATTTTCTTCACAAACTTTTGGCAGTGCTTCAGTATACGATCTTAGATCCCATAAAAGGGTGGAGATAGGTAACAACCTAGGCTGTTTTCTGGGACCCTGCACTGGCTATGGGGAGAGAGAGAGAGGACATTGTGATTTTTCTGTTCATTCGTTCCATTTGGCTTCAATATACTCTGGCTGTGACAACATTAGGGAAAAGCAAGATGGAAAGGAACACCCATAACAAGGTACAAAGAATATGAGGCACACCGTGTCCCTGAATAACCTCATACCACACTTCAGAGCTGCTAGGTCCAGCTTTTTCTAATAATAGTGGAAGGAGAATGCCCAAAGCCATACTTTTGTGATCTGTTATGAAAGCTCCCCTAGAGGCGTCGCAATCAGGCTGTGATTGTCTTAACTACTGTGAGTGACCTTAATCACTATGAGTGACCACTATGAATGACCTATGATTGTCTTAACCACGATGAGTTTTCATGGTCCAGGTACTTGTAACATATATTGCCACATTTATTCTTCATAACAATACTACAAAGTAGACTGTACCATTCTTCTATGTTCCAGAGAAGGAAATGAAGTCAGAGTGTGCTTAGGTAACTTACCTAAGTTTATTCAGCTAGCAGAACCGATGTAGCCAGGATTCGAACCCAGGTCTTCAGATTAACAGGGTGGGAGTGGTTAACCACCAGGCTGTGTCCTCTATACTACATTGCTATGAAAGTCTTGTTCCCAAAATGGTGCAGCTGCTTTGTGTTTCCCTGACTTACATAAACTGAAATTCTCTTTCTCTGAAACACTTCTTCTTTTTGAAGACCTGGCACAGGCAACACCTGCTTTGGGAAGGCTGATGCACTTTCCCGTGTCTGGCCTTTGCCCCATTGTATGAAGCCCCCCGTCCCCACACTCCCCTGAGTGTCACCAACTGCAGTCTGTGTGTATCGAAATATTTATATAGATGGTTTGGGACCATAAATGAATTTGTGCACTTGTAGAGGTGGTGACAGGTATTGCAGCATAGCCAGACTTGAATATTAGCCACACCTGTCCTTAAAAGTGTCTTGGCCATTCCTGATCTGATGCTCCCTTTGCACAGAGCTCAGACGATACTCTGTGGTATTTCTCAACTCCAGCAACCACCCGGTAAATACTGTTTCTTTCTTCCACGTGGAAGGGTCATGTGGAAGCTCAAAATTTGCCCTTCTTCACTGTGCAAAGCATTATGGTACTTACAGCTAATGTGAGACCCATATTAGGACTATTTTCCTTCAACCAAAATGGCCCAACATACTGTATTTTTCTAAACAAAGATCATTTGCTTTTCCTTTAAAAGGAAATCTGTTTTTGTTTTTTAAAGCAACCTTTAGTTTTCTCCATGCTACGGATGAATGAATGAAAACCTATATGAATGATCAAATGTGTAACAAGGTAGACATTATTACTTATTGAAAATTCTCCACGAGGATTTCTGGTAGAAAAGTGGTCAGCTTGAGAGAACTAGTCTGCCGAGGCTGTTCAGAGGTCTTCTGTCTGTGAGGAGTGAGTGGGGACCGGGCTTGGAGCTTCCAGAGGGACCCAGCATGGCTGGCGAGTAAGAACAGAAATGCAAGGGGCCACTTCCAGAGGGAAAGTGGCTATAGACTAGGGAAGGTGGAAAAGCCATAGCTGTGGTGCAGAGTATGAGAACTGAGGAAGAGGAAAGTTAGGGAGAAAACCGGAGTATGAGAGAATTGGTTAGAAGAGGAAAGAGCTTTATATTTTAGTAGTGTCTCCATGAATCATAAATTAGATTTCCTTTAATATTATTCAAGTGAACAGAGGCTGGAATTTTATTTAATTTCTTTATTTGCTAGAGTGTGTATGCATGTGTTCTAAGGAAACACAGGCTTGAAACTGAATCCTCTTAGGCTAAATGATTTATTTCATTTACAAAGGAAATGGTAGCCAGAAAAACTGGGCATATCATATATACACCTTATAATTTTGTGCAAATTGCAAAACTTCTCTGTCACATCTGTAAAATGTGTCTGGTGCTCACTTTACAGAATTACATGAGGATTAAATGGACCACTGTGCAAAGTACAGATTATCAAACAGTCCCTGACACTGGTATGTTTGGGAAAAAACTATCTCTCGACTGTGCAGAAGTATCAGGCACTTTAATATGTGTGTATATATTTATATGTATGTATATGTATTTTTGTGTGTGTTACAGGTATGTGTGTTTAGCATGTGTGTTTTATGTGTGTGTATACACACACACATAAATACACACAAAACACACATATACATGCACATATATATACATACACTCACACACATATGTAAGGTCCTCTGTGCTGGCCGCACCATGGTCAAGCCATTATGACATTCCCACGCCCTTGTGAACATACTTTGTAACATTCCTCCTCCCTGCCTTTGTGACAATATATCCTCCCCACCCTTGAGAATGTACTTCGTAACATCCATCCCCTGCCCGCAAAAAAAATTGCTCCTAACTCCTACGCCTATCCCAAAACTGTAAGAACAAATAATAATCCAACCACCCTTCGATAACTCCTTTCTTGGACTCAGCCCACTTGCACCCAAGTGAATAAACAGCCTTACTGCTCACACTAAGCCTGCGCAGGTGGTCTCTTATACGTAACAACACGTATATACACACACATACATACACATATATGCGTAACAGCATATATACACAAACACATATGTAACAACATATATATATAACATATGTATTCACACACACCTACGTGTGTGTATGTGTGTATATATGTAGTATATTACTTTCCCAAGCCCAGAAGTTCTGTTCCTTGACCCTAAGTAAATATAGCCAACTGATTATGTCAGTGCTCTGGGGTGCAGTGTACCATCCCATGGGGCAAATCTCACACTAATCCAGCCCATGGAGTATGGACATATAAATAAGAATGACAGGTAATTCATAATGCCAATGGTAGAAAATCCTATCTTACTCTGAGAACAGTATTGTCTTCTGCAGATAAATTAACATGAGAAGCTGATTTAAGGTGGGATTTATAATGTATTTATTGGGTACAGAGTGTGGCTCAAGTCTTTAATGATGTCAGGCTAAGATGGCTAAATGCTCAGCTCTACCTTCGGGATATACCAGCTATCAGGACTGAATGGCTGGATTCCTTGGTCCCATTATGGAACAAACACTAATATTTACCCATTGACTTCCATGGTTCTGTGCCCCAGAGACAGTAACCCTCTTTTTGATGATGTCATACATTTTTTTTTGGAAAAAAAATGTATTTCATTTTCAAATGACCTCAATTACATGCTAATAGAATGTGTGTATCTGTTGGACACTGTGCACTTCCCCAAACCTCAGAATCAGATTGGACACTGCCACTCTCATTTTCTGTCCCACAGTGATTTTCACAAAGTAATTGCTTTTTATCAGAACTACTGTCTAAAAACCAACTTTGCAAAGATATGACATCATCGAAAGGAATGTAGCACAGTTTAATGTTGAAAGCATGGATGTCCCGGAACTAGCAGTTGCCATTGTTCCTCACAAATTGCTGGTTTCCTCTAAAATTTAAAATATCCCACTGCACCTGTATGAGTTTGCTCTGCCTACCCAGGGTGCCATGGCACACGCAGTCTGGGAATTGTATCACATTCCTTTTTGAAATAATGTTGAAATTACCAATTAGGTTTTAGCCAAGTTCTTCTTTTCTCTTCTTCTGCAATCTTGCTGTAAATTGCTTTTATCATATCTCTCTTATCATTTCTGTCATTTCAGGATTGTCTTTATTTACAAGTTGGGAATAGAGGGATCTACTCTATACTGTCACATCAGTGGAAAAGAAAAGGTCATAATAGAATGGGCTGGACTTAGGAGACCCGAGACCTATAGCCTAGGAGCCTACACAGGGAGAGCAGAGCCATGTGCAGTGGTGGTTAGGGCTTGGGGTTAGATATATGATGATCTGTTAGAGGAGGCAGCTGTTAAAAGTGTGTGATCAATTATTGTTTCACAGATTTCTCATTAATAGCCTTCACTTTGTTTTTGTTTTGAGACAAAATGAACAGGCACAGAAAAAGTAGGTAAGGTCTTACATATCCACTTAGTTCATACTGGGGGTCAAACAGGGCAAGAATATTGCAGAGAGTTCAAACTCAGTTGATCAAGGAGGACTAATGGGCAGCCCTTTCTCAAGTTTGAGAGAGGAAGAGGGAATTTGTGGGCTTCATTCCTTAACTTGCTTCCACTATTCTATTGGCAGAGATTGACAACTCGGCATATACAACTAGTCCTCACTTAATGTCATTGATAGGTTCTTGGAAGCTGCGATTATAAGTGAAACGATGTAAAAGGAAATCAACTTAACAGAGGCTAATTGAAATAAACTAGAGTTAAGTTCCTGCAGCATATTTCTGGTCACAAAATCATCAAACCTTCAAAAAAAAGACCAAAACACTTCCAATATTAAACAATGAAATAAATGTGAGCTACACTTTTAAGAAAGATAAATACAAACAAGTAAGATAATTACTTGCCCAATTGTTCCAGTTCAAGGTTGTAGGTGGTGACCTATCACGGAGCCTATCCTGGCGGTTCAGGTGAGAACCAGTCCTGAACAGGATGCCATCTCATCACAGAGAACACTCACATACACCCACTCATACTGGGACAATTCAGACATGCCAGTTAACAGGGCATAGCTTTGGGATGTGGGAGGAAACCGATGTAGACATGGAGAGAACACACAAACTTCACAAAAACAGTGGCCATGGCTGGGAATTGATTTTTTTTTTCTCAGCAAAAAAATTGATTCTTTTTTCTCAGGTTATAGCAAAACATCATTGAACAGAAAAATCTTGTATACCTGATGTATAAATGCTTTTGTTTATCCAAAATTTTTTGCACTAATTTTCTCTATTGGATCACTCCCATCAACAGGCAAACATTCTAGTTTTCTATTTTAAAACTAACTTCTCTTATGAGTCTACTTTTTCCTTTAGTTATGGAATCAACCCAAATGCCCATCAATGATAGACTGGATAAAGAAAAATGTGGTACATACACACCATGCAATACTATGCAGCCATAAATAGGAATGAGTTCACGTCCTTTGCAGGGACATGGATGAAGCTGGAAACCATCATTCTCAGCAAACTATCACAGGAACAGAAAACCAAATGCTGCATGTTCTCACTCATAAGTGGGAGCTGAATAATGAGAACACATGGACAAAGGGAAGGGAACATCACACACCCGGGCCTGTTGGGGGATGGAGGGCAAGGGGAGGGATAGCATTAGGATAAATAGCTAATGCATGTGGGGCTTAAAACCTAGATGATGGGTTGATAGGTGCAGCAAACCATCAAGGCACATGTATACCTGTGTAACAAACCTGCACATTCTGCACATGTATCGCAGAACTTAAAGTAAAAAAGAAAAATTCCCAAACTTTTCACAATAATTGTCTTGACCTTTCCCTGAATAACCATCATACCGCCAGTCCAATGTGAATTACATCTTTTCTTAATCTCTCAGTGTCATTTGGCCCACTCCATCCTTGAAATGCTTTCCTAACTTAGTTGCTGTTGGTCTACCATC
>NC_045446.1:93521206-93688436 GCF_002776525.5 Piliocolobus tephrosceles
CCATCCTTGAAATGCTTTCCTAACTTAGTTGCTGTTGGTCTACCATCCTTGAAATGCTTTCCTAACTTAGTTGCTGTTGGTCTACCATCCTTGAAATGCTTTCCTAACTTAGTGGTTCTTGGTCTACCTTCTCCCTCACCAGCCACTTCTGGATCCAGATTCAATCTGTTCCAGGAGATCATGGTTGGGGCAATAATATCTGAGGACTCATGAAAATAAAGAAGAAGATTTAAAGAGCCAGGTTTCTCATGTGCTTTGTTTTCTTATTTCTCCAAACTAAATATAAGATCCAGTCATGCAGATACCTTGGTTTACTTGTTCTTCTCAAGTTACTCCACCCACTAAGGACTGTGCTCAGCACACTCTTGGCATTTGAGAAATATGGTTGAGTTAATGAATGTGCAGCTCTCTCAAGAAATTACTTTCTGTCTTTGACTCAAAAGACCAGAAGAGTTTCTTCACCAAAAGTTCCTGGAATCCTTTATCACTCTTCCTCTGGCATATTCGTTTGCTGGTCGGGAGATGCTGATCTTGGTTCCTTTTGTCTTTCAGTGACTGCTACTGGGTTACGATGTAATGCTTTGGGCCAGACGTGTATTTGAAGCAGCCCCGGTAATACATATTTGATGTTAGATTAACTTGTTCTGACTTGTAGTCACAGTGGCAGGAGCTTTTCTGCTGCTGCCTGCCTTCTGAATATGAATAAAGTGTCTGCACTTTTATTAACTTACAGCAGAGTTATGTTTAACCACAAGAGGAAAGGAACACACCAATTATTCTCTTGGGCAATTTTAAGGAAGCATGAATAGAAAATAGCTTTGTGGCATGAGTGACTTGAATCCTTGAATCGGTCTCTGCACACAATGTGTGAAAGAAAGTCATAACTATGTATTCATTAGAGGGACTATAAAATAGCAGAGTGTTAAATTCGCAACCAACAGGCTTTGTTATCAGTGATGTGGGGTTTATTATCTATCATAGCTAGTCTTATTAATTGGGAAGCTTTTTGCAGAAAAAGAAATGGATTCCATTTCTAAAACTTGCAATTACGAATTCTGTTAATGCTTTTAGCCATCCACATATTTATTTATACATGTCACTCAATGGGGCAATTTGCAATTCTGGGTAGATTTTGTGACTTAAAGCAGAGTGCTTGTTCTCTACAGTTCAGTAATTCTCCTCTTCTCAAAATGGGACAACCACAGGTTTATCCATCTGTTTTTTTGTTAAATGAGTTCCAGATGAGGAGACAAGTGCTGTGTGCTTTTGATAAGACAGGCATGGTTCCGTTAAAAATAACCTTTTGAACTCCTATTGAGTGGAAGACACCTGAAATAGAGCTTCTAGGGGAAGGGGAGGACGATGAGTAAGGTAATTCTTGCCATCAAAGTTTGGAGTGACCACAATGACCTAGACAGTAAGTTCTTTGGGGGAATTGTGAAACTCATTTCATGAAGTAAGATTTGTGAGCCAATGGCATAGGTCTGGAGTAGACTCGAAGCCTTCACCGCCATACCACTCTCTCAGGGTCTGGTTTTATGGGTGGCCCACTCACTGTGCAAAAATGCATCCGCTGCAGCAGTTCTGGTGCCACATAACATAGCCCAAGGATAACCCACGGGATTGTGTCGGCAGCCCTTTCTGTTCTACTGACTAATCTTTAGCATACTGTAGACCTTTTAACAAAAATTGCTATTCATAACATATGTTTAGGTTATACATTTCTTTAATAGAACATTTTAATATTGTTTGAATGGCCACAGGGTCTCATATTACATACATTTGTTTCATTTCATTTTTCCTTCTATTTTCCCCCCAAAAGGAACAGAACATTGAAGTCTACTTAGAGTCAAACATTTGGTCCTGGGCATTGTGGTTGCAGATACTGCCTTTATCAAATGGCTCCCTGATATTGGCCTCCTGCTTTTAGACTTGTATGAAATAACAAACTCTCCAAATTATTTGAAAATAGCCACAATTTCTTTTACAGACATTTATTGGCAATTGTGCTCTCTCCCCATGGAAAGGGAATATTGAGAAATGAACTTCAATGCTTCATTTTATTGTTTACTTCAAGGTAAATAACTCCATTTGGAAATGACAATGGTGCAAATATAGTGTAGTGAAGCTATGGGTCTTACTCCGACCAGGCTTACATTGACAAAATATTATGCTTTTAAAAGCATTGCTGTTGAAAAGAAGGCCACAGTAGCACAGGAGTCTGTTTTTTTATAAAGAAGAGAACATTAGATTTGGAGTCAGATGATCTAAAATCTTTGTTCGAGACCTTGAATTAGTAACTTATTCTTTCCAAGTTTCAGTTTCCAGTGTACAGGATTGGTGTGAAATAAAATTTAAAAAGTATTTGAACATATTCTGTGAAGTTCTACGCTAGTGTAGAGTTATGCATGGGCTATCTTAATTGGTTTAAATATATCTCTCTAATATATGGCCTCAAAAACTTCAGCCAACTGAGATTGATTTCATATGATTTTTTAAACATACAATTTTATTGAGGTGTAATTAACATACAATAAACCATACATATTTGCTGTAAAGTATGCAATTTGCTAACTTCTGAGACATAGACGCACCCATTAAATCATCGCACCATCACTACACCTCCGTTACCGCCAAAGTTTCCCATGCCCATTTATAGCAGGGACCTCCTTTTTAGCACCTCCCTCATATTCTTAGATTTGGAAAGTTGGTATTGTATGCTGGTTCCAGCATCTTTGATTTCCTAAATTATGTTACTTTGTCGTGTGTTTTTTCAATTTGCCACAAATCAAATAATGACACTGTTATTCATAATGTCATAATAATTTGCCTCTGTCTGCCACAGAAGTTCCAGACAATGAGTTTTATCCTTTTCATCGTTGACAGGGGTCCTATGGTCATTATGCAGGTGACTTCTCTCAAAGGACATTTGATAGAAAATGGGATGATGCCGAGTATATGAAGATAGAATTGACAGAGACCTTAGTACAGCCTCTTATGTTTTACTCTCTAGATGTAAAGATGCCTTTTTATGTTAGAAGCAAAGAATGATGGTTGATTATAATTTCCTAAATCACCCTGCTAATTTTAAGAGGGAATAATAACCACTAACTGCAAAAGCCTTATTTATTTATTTATTTATTTATTTATTTATTTTATTTATTTATTTATTTTTGAGACAGAGTTTTGCTCTGTCACCCAGGCTGGAGTGCCACTGGAGTGCAGTGGTGCAATCTCAGCTCACTGCAACCTCTGCCACCTGAGTTCAAGCGATTCTTCTGCCTCAGCCTCCCTAGTAGCTGGGAATACAGGCGTGTGCCACCACGCCCAGTTAAGTTTTGTACTTTTTTTTAGTAGAGATGGGGTTTCACCATATTGGCCAGGCTGGTCTCGAACTCCTGACCTCATGATCCACCCGCGTTGGCCTCCCAAAGTGCTGGGATTACAGGCATGAGCCACCGTGCCCAGCCTTATCTTTAAAAAAATGCCAATTTGAGCATTATGAAAGCAAATACAAATTCAGCAATAAGATCATATTTATTAAGTTATGAATCCTAATGTTTTATGGGAGTTTCCTTAATTCATAGGCTACTTATGTAGTAGTCAGAGTAGTCAGGAACCTGGGCTTTGGAATCTCATATATCTGAGTCTCACTAGTGCTAGTGCAATCCTGGGCAAGTGACTTAATTTTTGTGAGCCTCAATCTGCTCACCTGTAAGATGAGGATACTAGTAGCAGCTATGTCATAGAATGGTTGCAAAAATTAGATTGGTCGATCCCTGTGCAGGCCTAGCTCAGGACACAGAGCAATCATTTCATGCATGTTATGAAGATGAGATGATTACCTCACTGTAAAATGTATATCAACATACAGCAAATATATACAAGATTTTAGTCTAAAGGACTTTCATTAATTAATCAAATATTTATTGGTACCTACTATGTCCCAGTTCCTTTCTAGTCACGGATGACTAAAAGCACTCAGATTCTTTCACCTCAGGACTATGCTGTGGTGCTACAAAGGCCTCAGAATTTATCCTTGCTCCATATAAGACCACAAGTGATTTCCCATGGGGAACCTTTAGGGCAGTGTATAGATAGCTCAGAGGAAACTGAGAGTCTTCATACTTTAACCTGAATTTGTTTTATCCATCATCGCTTTCCCCGTGTAGTCCACATATTACGTATTCCAAATAGGAATTTCATCAATACCAATCACATGTAGAGGCAATTTTCATACCTAAGCTGGGCCATTCTGCATGAATGAAGGAATAAATGAATGCAATTAAAAATCCAGAGCCAAAACTCACCTAAAATAGCTGTTGAAGTAGTGTAAGTGTTGTAAATCTTTCAAGTCCCTGCTCCTGGATGGTTTGGGGGACACAGGGAGGAAGAACCATCTGACCAGTTGATCTGACCTTTGGATAGAAGACAATCATTGCTTATGGTTAAAAGAGATGATATGAGTATGAAAAGGGATCCCAAAAGCCAAACCCACACACTGGACAGTTTTAGTCCTGTCCACATCTTCAAGGTCAGGCTGCCCCAGAACCTGGGTTTCTGGAGGACATTTGTGGCTCATGTGTATTGAACCCCAAACAATAAAATAATAAGTCTTACAACCCCCAAGCAAGGCACTTAAAAATTATTATTTACTTACTTTTAGAGAAAAGGTTTTATTCTGCTGTCCAGGCTGGAGTGCAGTGGTGCGATCATAGCTCACTGATCAAACTCCTGGGCTCAAGCAGTACTCTTGGCTCAGCCTCCCGAGCAGCTGGGACTACATGTGCATGCCACCATGCCCTGCTGTGGGTTTTTAGTCCTGAGGTAGCAGCTCTTGAGCTTGGCTGCTGCAGATTAGAAGGCTGGAAATAACCAGAGAGGAAGAGTGTTTGAGTCTAGACTGTTCTCTTCTCAGCCTCTAGTTAGAGATATCTTCCCTTCCTTTCCCCCATTCCCTGCTAAGCAGAAGATTTTCAGTGGGATTCAGAGATTCATTCAGCTAAAATAACTGACAAGTATTTACTGGCCACCTAATAGAGGTTGGGCTCCAGAGATACAGTAATAGGAAAAAACAGAGCTGGCATTGTAGAGTGAGGAGACGTCTGTGAAACTACAGATCTAAGTTTCATTTTATATCAATGCTTTAAAAGAAAGGCAGAAGTCTTCAAAGCACACACAATAAAGGAAGCTAACCTTAGCCAAGGATCAGAGGAGGCTTCCATGAGGAAATGACACGTGAACTGATATATAAAGAATAAATAATAATAACTGACATTTATTCAGCTTTACTACATGCCTGATACCATTCTAAGTGGTTTATAGGTATTGCCATGTAATCCTCACACAGCATCTTGAGGTGATACACATATGTACATTATGTGTGCATGGGTATGTATATGTATATACCTTTATATGTGTGTGTGGATAAATGAATAGATGACCTCACCAAACCAAAGAGGTCTGGTCTTTGACTCTGAAAGTGCAGGCAATCAACTATATCCATGCTCTGAGCTGGGTGGGTCCCATCCCTCAGGGAAAATCTGGTAGTTCTAATTAGGAGTTCTACATTTTGTACTTTCTGTGCTGTGTGTCTTTGTGCAATTGGAATTAGAAACAGAAATAAGAGTAACAGTGGAAAACAGAAATTACCTTTTCAGCTCTGTTTATTTCAGGCTAGAAGCAACCGGAGAATCTTTACAATTTTGGCATTAAGAATCTCAGCAAACAGCCACATTAATGTAAGAAATAGACAAAGAAAACTTGAATCAAGACATAAAGCCAGTATGGCAAAGAGATTCTGGAATGACACCAGGATGAAGACATTACCAAGACATTCCTAGCTAAGGCAACTCCCAGTACTCAAGTGAGGGGAAACTGGTGGTTAAAACTAGGCCTAGACCCTGGTGCTAATTTTCTGCCCAAACCTTTAACTTGACATGTAGACAGATGTATGACCTAGTGACATTTAGTAAATGGCCTCAAGTTTTTTTCTTTTTTTTGAGACGGAGTCTCACCCTGTCTCCCGGGCTGGAGTGCTGTGGCCTGATCTCAGCTCACTGCAAGCTCCGCCTCCCAGGTTCACGCCATTTGCCATTCTCCTGCCTCAGCCTCCCGGGTAGCTGGGACTACAGGCGCCCGCCACCTCGCCCAGCTAGTTTTTTGTAGTTTTTAGTAGAGACGGGGTTTCACCGTGTTAGCCAGGATGGTCTCGATCTCCTGACCTCGTGATCCACCCGTCTCGGCCTCCCATAGTGCTGGGATTACAGGCTTGAGCCACCGCGCCCAGCCCTCAAGTTTATTTTATAGGTGGGATTAATTCCTCTCAATCAATCTTCTCAGCAGTGTGAGTGAGGCCTGAGAGGCACACACAGTCATTAGGACAGTGACCACCCCACCAGGTGCTCTGACTGGGCGGCCTGGAAGATACCACCCCTCATGCACTCACATGTGTCCTGTTTAGCACGAGTAGCACAGTACTGAGCACTAAGCATTTGATGGTTCTTTATCTTTAGACTGCCAAATCATGGGAAATGACTGTAACATGGAAAGAGCCTTTCTAATGACATTGCACCACACAAGTGTTCAGTATGATTATTTTAGTCTCAGTGGAGATTATAATCTCCACCAACAGAGTTGCTGTGTACTGCTGAAACAATTGTAGAACATTCCCATAGAAAAACCTTCCGATGTCTGAGCCTCTTTTCGCCCCTCCTCCATCCCTGACAGGCTATTTATGTGGTAGTGTTATCTTTTGAAACTCTAATGCGCAGCAGTCCAGGTCGATCAAGTCACCTTTTAGCTTGTGCCGATTTGCTTTGAAGTTGACACCAAGGTCAGATGTTATTGTTATTGCACAGACTGAACACCAGGGGGTGATCACAGCACATCACATTAATTACCACTGCCAGACAAAGCTGAGTGCTAAACCTCAGGCAAGAAGCACAGAAGGAGCTGGGGTCACAGAAACTCTGGTCAGTAGAAGGCACAAGTGCAAAGAGGCTTTTTAGTGGCATTGCATGGTACAAACGTTCACTACGATTATTACAACCTCAGTGGAGCTGCTGTTTAATGCAAAAGGAGAGAACACGCCATCTCATGACTAAATAATTTCATAGGAAGCCGAACGCAGAGAGTTGTCCTGCATGTTGCCCCACAGAGCTGGGTGATTTAAAGGTGCCATTGAAACCTGATGGATGTTCCCGTCCTGGTAGCATGCAGCCTCACACACCAACTTCTGTGCTCTACTAATGTATAAATCCCTACAGCTCCTCAAGTGCCAAGAATTCTTCAGGCCAATGGTATTTGTAACTATTGTGACTCTCCAATTCTTGGAAATACTCTCATGGCAAAGCACCTCTTAAAAGAAATGTGAGAGGAGGAAATTCAGTTCAATTCTCCAGAAACTGCTCAGTGGCTACATGAAGCACTGTTTGTGATTGCTTTTTAATGTTCAAGATGCAAGTGGCTGCTCCTTTGAGGTTGTATTTTTCCATTAGAAAACACTACTCTCCCTCCTCCTACTCCTCTAAGAGTCTGAAACAAATGTGTTTTGGCTAGTTTTCTGTTTCTCCTTCATCTGCAAACCATTGAGAACATCACATGTTCTAGGATCATATAATAGCGTTAGAGGCAAAGACACATGGCTCAATATTTTCAGTGAAAGTTCATGAAAGTTGATTTCTTTTTATATTAGGTTAAAGAAGCCCTAAATAAAGCAGACATATGTCTCCAAAAGCACTTCATCAAGGGGGCTACTGGGATGGAAATGAACCATACATTCCTCTTTTTCCTTTTTCTTTTTAAGTAAACTTTTTGTTCCATTTTGATACATACTGAAATGTGTACAAATCATGAGTGTACATCTCTGAAATTTCATAAAGTAACCACTACCTACATTAAGAAACAGACCAGCACCCCAGCAGTCTTGGGCTGCAGTGTAAATTTACAATTCACTTATTATTTATGGGGAAAGGTTGCATTCTTCAGTCTACAACACACTATGGTTTGAACACATTTCCTTAGTACAGTCATACGTTATTTCTAAAGGTGTGAGGCTGTAAACAAGAGTGTCAGCATCACTGGAGACTCTATCAAAACTGTGAATTCTCGGATCTCACCCCTAACCTACTGCATCAGAAATTCTGGTGCTGGGCTGAGCTATTGGTGTTTTCGCAAAGCTTCCTGGTGATTCAGACACACACTAGAGCTTGAGAAACTTTTTTCTTAGTGTCCACTGTTAAGCCTCAAAATTGCAACTGCATTCTATGTTTCCTGGGTTGTAAAGTGTTACATTAGAATAGTGGTGATGAGACCTAATTGCTTATTTCCTTCATCCCTAACCTTTAAAATATACTTATCAGTTGTATGAAGGTATGATTTACATACAACAAAAGACCATTTTTAACATGAAATTCAATGGGTTGTGACAAATGTTTACCTTTGCTTCTCTTTCTACCCATTTCCATTGCATAGTCTCCCCAAACTTTATCAAAATTGTTGACCTACTTATGTCTCTCCTATAACCTGTGAGCAGAATTCTTGAGGACAAAACTGCCCTACTCATCTTTGGGTTCCTATCCCTTGAATGGACACAAATAAGAAGCTTCACAAACATTTGCTGAAACAATGAGTGAGTAAAACTATGTATATAAAAAGAAACCCATCAAGAAGCCTAGCTGGGTTGTAGGATGTGGGGAATAGGTGAGTCTACAAATCCTGCATAAATTTGAGGTCTAAAGTGGAGATAATTAGACGAGTGGTGTAATAACATGCAGACAGCAGTGGGTTTTCCTCTTGGACCACCTGCATGTGTGACAGACACGTTCGCTGCCCTGTCCACATTCCCTCAGTCCATCCTGGAGGTCGCCTCTGGTCAGTTCCCTTTCAGGCTGAAATGTTTCCTGTGTCTTTCTGCTTCAGGGAATTTTATGGACATCTGAGTGTCTTAGTCCACAAGTGGGACAGGTCAGGAGTGTGGAAAAGTTAAAACTACAGAAGCAATTCCTGACCAACGAGGGTAGTTTTTGGTGGATAACTGCCTCGCTCCCTCATCCATGTGGGGGACAGTTCTGAGGCGTGCTCCGCACACTTTCTCAGCAGTTCCTACTTGGTTGAAGCCCCAGTTACCTACACATTAAATCCCCTTCTTTGGCTTTCCTTTCTTCCAAGCCTCTCCTCTCTGCTTCTTCATCATACTGCCTGGGTTCTCCTCCTCAAAAACCTGCTCATACTCAAATCTTTGATGCAAGGTCTGCTTTTGATAGAACCTAAACTAAGGATCTGCTTTTGAGAGAATCTAAACCTAAACTCTTAAATTTGCCTCTTTCTTGCTTTGTGATCTTAAATAATTTAGTTCCATTTCTGACATTGTCTATTTGTTCATTTATAAGATAGGGAGAATACTACTTATATTTTTGGATTGTTATATAAAATCCTATTTAGTAGCTGTAATATTATGGTATTTAGGGGATAACAACTATTTTAGCTATCATACACATTTGACTTCCCTAACTACGATTTTCCAAAAGAGACGACCCCACAGAGGTGACCCTATAGCAGTGCAATTCTCAAAGCATTAGAGGGTTAGATGGATGAAAGAATGTCTGAGAGCCAGCTCCTTCACCTTCTCTGATAGTACTCTGGGCCCTGCATACTCTGAAATTCCTATTTCCCTTCTGGGAAAATCTGGAATTCCACCGAGACAGAGGGAGTCTTTCACTGTTTTACGTGCACTCTCAGGGAATTAGTTCAACAAATACTTACTGAGTGCCACTGTTTTAAGTAGTAAGAAACAGCAGTGTATAAATCAAAGTTCCTGCTTTCAAGGAGCTTATATTCCAGGGGTGAGAATTTGGATCATTAAGAAATAATGAAACAAATATATGATAATAAGGAAAAACCCAGGAAATGCAGAATAAGGAGGATAGCTATGAAGCGAGTATCATCCTAATACCCACACTAGGAAAGGACATAACCAAAAAAGAAAACTATAGACCAATATCCCTGATGAGCATAGATGCAAAAATCCTCAACAAAATACCAGCTAACTGAATCTAACAGCATATAAAAAAGATAATCCACCATGATCAAGTGGGTTTCATAGCAGGCAGGCAGGGATGGTTTAACATATGCAAGTCAATACATGTGACACACCACACAAACAGATTTGAAAACAAAAATCACACAATCATCTCAATAGATGCAGAAAAAGAATTTGGCAAAATCCAGAATCTCTTTATGATTAAAACCCTCAGTAAAATCAGCAAAGAAGGTACATACCTTAAGATAATAAAAGCCATCTATGACAGACTCACAGCCAACATTATACTGAATGGGGAAAAGTTGAAAGCATTCCCCCTGAGAACTGGAATAATACAAGGAGGCCCACTTTTACCACTTCTGTTCAACATAGTACTGGAAGTCCTAGCCAGTGCAATCAGACAAGAGAAAGAGGGCATCCAATTCGGTAAAGAGGAAGTCAAACTGTCACTCTTTGCTGATTGCAATTATACCCAGAGAACCCTAAAGACTTATCCAAAAACTCCTAGAACTGACAGTAGTAAGTTTCAGGATATAAAATCAATGTACACAAATCAGTAGCACTACTATATACCAACTCCCTTTACAATAGCTGCAAAAAAAAAAAAATAATAAAATACTTAGGAATATACCTAACCAAAGAGGTGAAAAACTCCTGGAAGGAAAACTACAAAACACTGCTGGAGAAATTATAGATGACGTAAACAGATGAAAACATATTCCATGCTCATGGATGGGTAGAATCAATATTGTGAAAATGATCACACTGCCAAAATCAATCTACAAATTCAATACAATTCCCTTCAAAATACCAACATAATTAGTCATAGAACTAGCAAAAACAATTCTAAAATTCATATGAAATCAAAAAAACGCCTGCATAGCAAAAGCAAGACTAAACAAAAGGGACAAATCTAGAGGGATCACATTACCTGATTTCCAACTATACTATAAGGCCATAGTCACCAAAACAGCACGGTACTGCCAAAAAATAGGTACATAGACCAATGGAATGGAATGGAGAACCTAGAAATAAAGCCCAATAATTACAGCCAACTGATATTCAACAAAGCAAACAAAAAACATATAGTGGGGAAAGGACACCCTATTGGACAATTGGTGCTGGGATAATTGGCAAGTAACATGTAGGAGAATGAAACTGGATCTTCATCTCTCACCTTATATAAAAATCAACTCAAGACAGTTCAAGGACTTAAATCCCAGACCTGAAACCATAAAAAATATAGAAGATAACGTTAGAAAAAACCTTCTAGACATTGGCTTAGGCAAAGAATTCATGACGAAGAACCCAAAAACAAACACAACAAAAACAAAGACAAATAAATGAGACAATTAAACTAAAAGGCTTCTGCGCAGCAAAAGAAACAATTAGCAGAGTGAATGGGCAACCCACGGAGTGGGAGAAAATTTTGCAATCTATACATCTGTCAAAGGACTAATATCTAGAATCCACAAGGAGCTCAAACAAATTAGCAAGAGTAAAACAAACAATCACATCAAAAAAGCGGGCTAAGGACATGAATAGATAATTCTCAAAAGAAGATATACAAATGGCCAATAAACATACAAAAAAATGCACAACATTACTAATTATCAGGGAAATGCAAATCAAACCACAATGCAATACCACCTTACTCCTGCAAGAATGGCCATAATCAATAAGTCAAAAGATAATAGATGTTGGCATGGATGTGGTGAAAAGGGAACACTTTTACGCTGCTGGTGGAAATTTAAATGAATACAATCACTATGGAAAACAGTATGGAGATTCCTTACAGAACTAAAAGTAAAACTACCAATTCAATCCAGCAATCCTAGTATTGGATACCAAGAGGAAAAGAAGTCATTATATGAAAAAGACACTTGCACACACATTTTCATAGCAGCACAATTCACGATTGCAAAAATATGGAACCATCTCAAATGCCCATTAATCGAGTGGAAAAAGAAAATATGTGTAAATACATATATATGGAATATATATACATATATATATATGTATATATATTCCAAATATATATGGAATACTACCCAGTCATAAAAAGGAACAGAATAATGGCATATGCAGCAACCTGGATGGAACTGGAGACCATTATTCTAAGTGAAGTAACTAGGGAATGGAAAACCAAATGTCATATGTACTCGCTTATAAGTGGGAGCTAAGCTATGAGGATGCAAAGGCATAAGAATGATACAATGGACTCTTGGGAGAAGAGTGATTAAAGACTAAACATTGGGTACAGTGTGCACTGCTCAGGTGGCGGTAGCACCAAAATCTCAGATATCGCCACTAAACAACTTATCCAAGTAACCAAAAACCATCTATTCCCCTAAAACCTATTGAAATAAAAATAAAACAAACAATAATGACAACAACAAAAGTAGGGCATGAAGAAATTAATTTACATAGGATATCAGAAAGTGTTCTCTGATAAGAGTATTTCTGAGTGAAGACTTCAAGTTAGAAAGGGAACCAGTCATAGGATAGCTCCAGGAAGAGCCAGAAAGGCAAGAAGAAAAAGGCAGGTGCACATTTCGTGTGCTCCAGGAATATCAAGGAAGTCAGTGAGGGGAGAAGGGAGTAAGCAAAAGAAGAATGGAACAAGAGGCTTTTCCCATTTCTGAGGCAGCAAGGACAAGATGGCCTGGGGCTGTGTAGATCACAGGATGGGCTTTGGATTTGATGTAGAGATGGAGAGCCTTGAGGAGAGGAGTAACATGATCTGAATTAGGTTTGAAAAGGATCATTCTGGCTGCTATACGGCGAACAGGCTGAAGATGCAAGAGCGTAGGTTTATAGGCCAGGTGGGAGGTCAGAGGAGAGGTGACCATGACTTGGCCCAAGTAGCAGTGGAGGTGGTTAGAAAATGTTGCATTCTCCCAGAAGGATGTGCTGATGGGTTGGATGTGGGTTACAAGAGAAAGAGAAGACTCAAGGATTATCTATGGTTTTTGGAATACATAACTGAAAGTCTGAAGATGTCCCTTAATGATATGGCAAATATTAAGAAAGAAAGAGATTTTTAGGGATAATGCCAGTGTTGAGTTTTGGATATATTAAATCTGTAATGTCTATTCTTTATCTTAGCAGGGAATCACATAGTGTATTTATTCATTAAGAGCATGGATTGTAAAGCCCAAGTGCCTGATTCAAATCCCAGTTTCATCACTTACTTGTACGACCTTGGAATACCTACTTTATCTGTCTGTTCTCAGTGTCTTTATCTGTAGAATAGGGATAATAATAAATTGCTATGAGTATTAAATAAGTTAATGCATGTAAAGTGCTTGGGACTGTGCAATGCACAAAGTAAGCACTGCACTAAAACATGTTAAAATATTGAATAAATTAATATATGATTCGGCATTCAGAACAGAAGTCTGGGCTGTATGTAGCAAGCTGGAGTCATCAGAGCACAGATGCTATTTCAGCCATGGAACTGGATGAGGTCATCCAGGGAGTGAGTGCAGATGGAGAAGATAAAATCACCAGACTTGGAGTTCTGGAGCATTCCAAGGTTTAGAGGTGGAAAAAAAAGATGAAGGAATTCAAAGGTACAAGTTGTTAATTCATTTTTAGAACTTTACATGTGAGCTTTCATAGTCCTACTTGAAAATTCAGCCGAATGATTCACAAAGAGCAGCATTCACTTGAAAATGTGTCTGCAGTGGGGCCTGCAGCAGAGCTGATTCTGAAATAACACTTGTCATTCTAGGAAGGCGGCTGGAGTGTCAGAAATGGCCAGCCATGCATTACGCATTTTATTCCCATGAAAAGGAGGGGTAAAGTGGGGAGACGTGATAATTTTTTCAAGAAGAACAGGGTGGCTAAGAAGTGTTAGCCTTCAAAGTATCACCGTTATGAGGCAACATAGGCACTTACAAACTTACCACTGATTTCAGTATGTTGCTTTTTCTTATATGATTTTATTAACAGCTACTAGAACAACTACAATTACAAAAGAAGACCAGCTTCTGTCTTTTATGGGTGACACCTGTTTTTCACTGTGGTAAAAACGTATCTATAAAACATAAGATTTGTTATTTTACCATTTTAAAATGTACGATTCAGTGGCATTAATTACATCCATGGGGTTATTCAACTATCACCACTGTCTAGCTCCAAAACATTTTCATCACCCCAAATGGAAACTCTGTAATGCATTAAGCAACAGCTCCCCATTCCCCTCTTACCCTATCCCTTGGTAACTTCTAACCTACTTTCTTTCTTTATGCATTTGCCTATTCCAGATATTTTATATAAGTGGCAGATATAGTATTTGTCCTTTTTTGTCTGGTTTATTTCACTTAGCAAAGTATACTTTCAAGGTTCATCCATGTTGTAGTACATATTAGAACTATATTCCTTTTTATACCTGAATAATATTCCATTATATGTACACACATACCACCCACATATTGTTTAACTATTCATCTGTTGATGGACACGTGGGTAATTTCCACCTTTTGGCTATTGTGCATGATGCTGCAATGAACATTAGCTTACAAGTATCTCTGCTGTGTCCCTGTTTTCTTTCAACAAATTATTTTTATAGATTCTAGTTATCTTTTGTAAGTCTCCATCTTCTGACTTATTTTAGTTTGTTTGTTTTTTTGTTTGTTTTGAGATGGAGTCTCACTCTGTCACCCAGGTTGGAGTGCAGTGGTGCAATCTCAGCTCACTGCAACCACCGCCTCCCAGGCTCAAGCTATTCTCTTGCCTCAGCTTCCCAAGTAGCTGGGATTACAGGCCCACACCACCATGCCTGGCTAGTTTTTGTGTTTTTCTGTAGAGACAGGGTTTCACCATGTTGGCCAGGCTGGTCTCAAACTCTTGACCTTGTGATCTGCCTGCCTTGGCCTCCAAGAGTGCTGGAATTACAGGCCTGAGCCACCTCACCCAGATTCTGTTTTCAATTCTTTTTTTTTTTTTTTTTTTTTTTTTGAGACAGAGTCTCGCTCTGTCACTCAGGCTGGAGTGCAGTAGCTGGATCTCAGCTCACTGCAAGCTCCGCCTCCCGGGTTTAGGCCATTCTCCTGCCTCAGCCTCCCGAATAGCTGGGACTACAGGCGTCGGCCACCACGCCCGCCTAGTTTTTTGTATTTTTTTAGTAGAGATGGGGTTTCACTGTGTTAGCCAGGATGGTCTCCATCTCCTGACCTTGTGTTCCGCCCGTCTCGGCCTCCCAAAGTGCTGGGATTACAGGCTTGAGCCACTGCGCCCGGCCTCAATTCTTTTGCATTATATACCTAAGAGTAGAATTTCTAGGTCATATGGTACTTCCATTTAAGCTTTTTTGTAGAATTGCCAAAGTATTTTTCATAGCAGCTGTATCAGTTTATATTATCACTAGCAATACATGAGGGTTTCAATTCCTTCCTCCACATCCTTACCAAAATGAATAATTTATTTTATTATAGTCATCCTGTTGGGTGTGAAGGATATCACTGTGTTTTGATTTACATTTCCCTACTGACTAATGTCTGACTAATGTCACTGAGCATCTTTTCATGTGCTTATTAGCCATTTGTACAAATTCTTTTGAGAAATGTCTATTCAATCCTTTGCCCATTTTTATTGGATTGTCTTTTTGTTAAGTTGCAGGAGTTTTTGAATATTCTGGATATTAATTTATTATCAGACAGATGGTTTCCAAGTATTTTCTCCCATTCTGTAGGTTGTCTTTTTCACTTTCTCATTGATATACTTCGATGCACAAATATTTTAATTTTTATGAGGTCCAATTTGTCTATTTCTTTTGTTGCTGTTGCTCTTGGTGTTATACGTAAAAATTTGTGGCCAAATCTAAGGTTATAAAGATTTACCCTTATGTTTTCTTCTAAGTGTTTTATGGTTTTAGCTCTAATATTTAGATCATTTATCCACTCTGAGTTAATTCTCTTATATAGTATATGGTAGGGGTCAAACTGCATTCTTTTGCAGTAGAAGTCCAATTTTCTCAGCACTATCTGTTGAAGAGATTATTCTCTCCCCATTGAATGGACCTGGCATCCTTGTCAAAAATCAGCTGGCCGTAGATGTATATGTTTAATTCTAGACTCTCAATTCTATTCCATTGGTCTATATGTCCATTCTTATGTTAGTACCACAAATCTTGATTATTATAATTTTGCAGTAAGTTTTGAAATTAGAAAGCATGAGTCCTCCACCTTGTTATTCATAATTGCCATGGTCTGAATGTTTGTATCTCCCAAAATTCATAAGTTGAAATTCTGACCCCCAAGGTGATGGTATTAGGAGGTGGAAACTTTGTTGTTGTTTTTTACATTTAATTTTTATTTTAAGTACATGTGTACATGTTCAGGTTTGTTATATAGGTAAATTTGTGTCACAAGGGTTTGTTGTAGGTTATTTCATCACCCAGGGATTAAGTCTAGTACCCACTAGTTATTTTTCCTGATCCTCTCCCTCCTCCCACCCTCCATCCTGTACCCAAAAGGCCTCAGTATGTGTTGTTCCCTTCTGTGTATCCATGTGTTCTCATCATTTAGCTCTCACTTATAAGTGAGAACATGCAGTATTTAGTTTTCTGTTCCTTCATTAGTTTGCTAAAAAGAATGACCTCCAGCCCCATCCATGTTTCTGCAAAGGACATGATCGTTTTTTTTAATGGTTACAGAATATTCCATGGTGTATATGTACCACATTTTCTTTATCCACACTTTATCCATTGGTTCATTGATGGGCATTTAGGCTGATTCCATGTCTTTGCTATTGTGAATAGTGCTGCAGTGAACATACATGTGCGTATGTCTTTATAACAGAATGATCTATATTCCTTGGGGTTATACCCAGTAATGGGATTGCTGGGTTGAGTGGTGTTTCTGTTTTTAAGTCTTTGAGGAATCACCACTCTGTCTTCCACAATGGTTGAACTAATTTACACTCCCACAAACAGTGTATAAGTGTTCCTTTATGGAGGTGATGACTTTAAAGGTGATTAGGTAACAAGAAGAGAGCCCTCATGAATGAGATTAGAGCCCTTATAAGAGGCCAAAGAGAGACCCCGCCTCTCTTGTCATGTGAGGTTAAAGTGAAAAGACAGCCATCTATGAGAAAGCAAGCCCTCATGAGACACTGAATCTGCTGGTGCCTTGATTTTGGACTTCCCTGCCTCCAGAATGCCGAGAAATACATTTCTGTTGTTTATAAACCTCTAAAGTTGATGGTATCTTGTTATAGAAGACTGAATGGACTACTACATTTCTCAGTATTGTTTTAACGATTCAGGGCTCCTATCAATTCTGTGTGAATTTCAGGAACAGCTAGTGTACTAATTATTAGAGAAACATTCTGTGTTCATGGATAGGATGATATCAGTACAACTCAAAGTAATCTACAGACTCAATGCAATCTCTATCAAAATTTCATCAGCCTTTTTTGCAGAAATGAGAAAGCTGATCCTGAAATTCACACAGAATTGATTGACTTTTCATGTTAACTATCTTTGTATTCCTGCTTGGTCTTGGTGTATATGCTTTAAATATGCTGTTGAATTCAGTTTGTAAGTATTTTGTGGAAGGGTTTTACATCTGTGTTTATAAGAAATAACTTTGTAGGTTTCTTCTTATATACATATTTTTGGCGTTGGTATCATCAGGGCAATGCTGGCTTTAGAGAATGAACAGGAAGGTATTCTCACCTCTTTTATATTTTGGGAATAATAGTGACGAGTTTTCTTTAAATGTTTGGTAGAATTCACTAGTGAACCTATCTGGTCCTGGAATTTTCTTTGTTGAGAGGTTTTTGATTATTGATATGAAATTTTTCTTCTTTTTTATTGTAGGAATTTGTAACTACAAATTTCCTCTGAACACTTCTTTTGCTGCATCCTGTAAGTTTTGGTTATGTTGTGTTTTCATTTTCATTCATCTCAAAATATTTTCTAAATTTACTTGTGATTTCTTCTTTGACCCATTGGTTGTTTCTGTATTGTTTAATTTCCATAAAATTGTGAATTTTCCAGCTTTCCTTCTGTTACTCATTTCTAGTTCCATTCCACTGTGGTCAGAGAAGATATTTTGCTTGATTTTAATCTTTGTAAATTTATTGAGACTTGTTTCGTGGCTTAACATATGGTCTAGTTTGATGACTTTCCATGTGCACTTGCAATTAATGTGCATTATGCTATTGTCAGTAGAGTGTTCCATATATAGTCAATCGTCATTATTCATAGATTGCATAATTCCCAGTTAGCCCAACCACTAAAAATTATTTGTAATTCTGAAATCACATAGCTTTTACATTCATTGGTGGACATGTTCAGAGCAGTGAAAATTATGAGTTGCCTGAGACACACGTTCTCATCTCAGATTGAACAAGGCAATGCTTTGCCTTCTTTTTTAAGTTCCCACGCTATAGACAAGTGTCCTTTTGTTATCCATGCAGTCCTATGTTTTTCATATTTTTGTGTTTATTGTTAATAATTTTTCTGTTTAAAATGGCTCCTAAGCATACTATTGTAGTGCTCTCTGGTGTTTCTAAGTGCAAGAAGGCTGTGGTATGCCTTGCAGAGAAAATATATGTTAGATAGTCGTTATTAAGAAGCAAGCTATATTGCTATTGATTATGAGTTCAATGTTAATAAATAGATAATATATATTGAATAAAGTGTCTTTAAACAGAAATACATATAAGACAAACTTATGTATTGATCAATTGATGAAAATGTTACCAGAGTAACTCGGCATTTTGCCTAAGAGTAACAATTTAATATTTGCCCTAAAGTTCATGGTGACTTTATAGAACATTACTACTGCAAATAGCAAAAATCAACTGTATTTCTGTTAGGTTTAGTTTGTTTACATTGTTCAACTCTTTTATTCCCTCATTAGTCTCTGTCTATATATTCTATCCATTATTGAAAATAGCATTAAAAACTCCAACTATTATTGTAGAACTGTTTCTCTCTTCAATTCTGTCAATGTTTGCTGCATATATTTTGGGGTTCGGTTGTTTAGTGTATACATGTTTATAATTGTTATATCTTCTTGAGGAACTCACCCTTTATCACCATATAATGCCTGTCTTTGTCTCTTATAACAGTTTTTGGCTTAGAATCTATTTTGTTGGGTATTACCATAGCCACTCCAATTTTTTTTGGTTTTAATTTGCATAAAATATCTTTTTCCATCCTGTACTTTCAAGCTATTTGTCTTTTTGAATCTAAAGTGAATATCTTGTAGACAGCTTGTAATTTAATCATGGTTTTGGTTTATTTTCTAATCCATTTTCCAATCTCTGCCTTTTTATTTGAGAGTTGAATCTAATTTTATTTAAAGTAATTACTGATAAGGAAGGAACTGCTTCTATCATTTTGCTGTTTGTTTCGTATGCCTCATAGTTTCTGTGGTTGGCATAACCACATAATGAACAGGAAGGTATTCTCACCTCTTTTATATTCTGTGGCTGGTATTTATCAGCTCAAAAAAAAAAAAAAAAAGAAAGAAAAGAAAACAAGAAGAAACAAAATGAGGCAAAGGCTTACAATTGTTACAAATAAAAATTATTATTTTTTATCTTATTATTTTTTTTCTAATGAGAAAACCACCTTTAACTTTTAAGTAAAACTAATTTAGTAGGATGCGTATTGTGAGTTGAAGACTCATAGGGTTTCAGCACTGTGGCTCAGGGCTCCTTACCTTATTGGTCCTAGAAGAAAAAGCTGAGAGTGAAAGAGTAATTTTTACTATTGTAATTCAACAACATCCATCCATGTAATTTTTTTTTTTTTTTTTTTTTTTTTTTGAGACGGATTCTCACTCTGTCACCCAGGCTGGAGTACAGTGCTGTGATCTCAGCTCACTGCAACCTCTGCCTCCCGGGTTCAAGCGATTCTCCCACCTCAACATTGCCAATAGTTGGGACTACAGGCATGCTCCCCCACACCCGGCTAGTTTTTGTATTTTTAGAAGACACGTGGTTTTACCATGTTGGCATGTAATTTTCAAATTTCTTATCTTTTAAGAAGAATTAAAAAATTCCTGATGTTTGTGGAACTTGTAGCAGGCTGTGTGCTAGACCCTTTTACTGTCTCATTTTGATGAGGACTTGAATTAATAAAATAATATTCATTAACTACTGGTCTTGAGGGGCCTTAATACATTTCATTTTCTAATGAAGACTTCAACCATTGCTCTTCATTTACATCTGTAAGCAATCCAGCTTTTTGAAGGTTCCAGGGATCTTTAATATTTCTGAGCAGGCATCTATCTACATTCCTTCTCCAAGACCCCTTTTTCTTAAATCACTCCTCAGTGCTTGAGGATAAGGCAGAAGAGTTCCAGTCTCTCCAAGCCCTCTTAGAATAAAATAAAGCCAGCACTCAATTTTTAACTTTATATTCTGTTTTCCTACTATATTAAGAATAAAACAAACAAAATAAGCCGAAATGCTTTTTTGATCATAGGCATGAAACCAGCCTGGAAAGGAAGAGTGAGATATTAGCCTTCTTCAGTAGAATAGTGGTTTCCAAATTTTCTTTAAGGATTAAGAAATGACCATTTTTCTTTAATAATAAAGCTATAAACAGACTTCCAAAATATAAACACAGAGAGGCAGAACTACTTAGTCTGAAACTACAGGGATGGGAAAGATGCAGAGTCTGAAGCTGTGGCCCTGCTCCCAGTCTTCACCCCACAATTCTGTCTACCAGGAGTTCTCAACCTTGGCTATATTATATTAGAATTGTCAAAGGATTTTGAAAAACCCTGATCCCTGGTTCTCCCCAGACCAACTAAATAAGAATATCTGGGGGTTAAGACAGAGCTATCACTGTATTTTGAAATTCTACAAGTGAATCCAAAGTTTAAGTGAGGCTGGAACCATTGCAAGAAAGGGAGAGAAATGGTCTCTTTTTTATTTGACAGCAGTCATAGACTTTCCCCCCATTATCCAGAATATCCAGAAGTGATAGAACTACCTGGATAGCTGGATTAATATAATTTCTTTCGCTTTGCTGTTATTTCACACATGACTGGGTTAGAATAGAAAGTGAGCTTTTTTAGGGTATAACAATGTCATCAGACCTCTTATTTTATTGTTTAAAATAAAATAGCCCATATGTTTAGAACCAAACAACTTGCTCTTTTGTAATTTGACCCCTGAAGAGAATATTTTTTCAGAAGGAATTATGGCAGAGGTCAAAAGAAAGAGAAAAATTAAAATCATCCCGTTCCCTACTTTGAAAAGTTAAGTGATTAGAGAAAAATCTATGGAGAGAATCTCATTCCTCTCATTATGTCTTCTCTCCATTGTATCAGGAGACAATAAAGGGAATTAAGAGGCTCTCTGTAGCATCATTTTACAGAATACTCCTCTTTGTCTGATTATGATTTCAAGAGGTCAAAATGTTTCTACCTCTGAAGATCAGAATTGTAAGGACTTTCCGCCCCCACTTCACCTCCGGAAGCTCTCATTGTCCTTACTGAAGGTATTTAAACAGAAACAACTTAATGGATTTAGATATTAAAAAGTCAATCGAAGAATCAAAACACTATAAAAATTGCCAATGAAAAAGCTAGTAATAACATATTTTGGAAAGAAAAGTTTAAAATTCAAGCAATAAAGGTATGATGAGGCCAGGGAGTGAATGAATAAACAATAAAAATAAAGATCGCAATTTCCAAAAGAAACAGACTTGGGGGTTTTCTAATTTTAAGGCTTCTTACATTTTGCATTAAATGAATTTAATTCCTACAAGGCAATCCTAGTAAAGAAATCTCTTATCATTTTATGAATGTTGAGAACAAGTAGAGAATGAGATGTGGGCTGTGTGTATGGATTTTTGTTCCTCCTCAGCAAAATCAACTGGCTAATGAATATTTACTCCCAGTTCCCTCCCACTTCAGGGAGATCCAGCCATGCCCATACTGCAGAGCACACCATAAACTGTAGTGCTGATGAAGGAGGAAAGGGCAGACTCTCCTAGCTGTAATCCCAGCACTTTCATATGGAGACCGCCTATGAAAGTCCTTACATCTTCCTGGTTGCCTCATTTCTAGCTTTCAGATGTCACATTGTAAAAATTAAAATTGAATTGACTCTTTTTTAAGCAATTGAAAGTTTTCTAGTATTAGAGGTCTAGCTTGCACCATTAGGTTTCAGGCAGAGAAGAAAGAGCATCTTTAACTAAAGTCACAATCGCAAATTATATCATAAGAAAAGGAAAGGGGAACTAAGTAGAGATGGGAGGGGAAGAGGAAGGGAACTAGCAATGGATTGAGCACTTTTTATATCCAACGTATAATACAAGCCTCTTTATGTGTTTATCATCAAATGAAGACAGAGAAGCTCAGATGGGTTAGTTGATTTGCCAAAACCTGCTCTGCCAGAAAGTGGGGAACCTGCAATTTTACCCTGCTTTCTTGAGTTCCAGATCCCTTATCACTCTGCCATTTCACAGAAAACGTGTAACACAGATTAAACAAATAAGCAATATGAAAGGCAAAGTGCAGGATGTAATACCTATTCATTCTAACCCTTAAATGTAGCTCTTCTCATTGTTCAGATGGGCTATGACATAAAGACACTTGCCTCAAATGGTCAAAGCACATTGCCAGACATTTCCAGGCATCCCTCCGGCCGCCACAGCCTGCCATGTGGGTGCAGACTCTCTGCAAGTGGAGCCTTCTGCTGTTGATGTTGCCTGTGGGCCTCCTTATCTCCCTGAGCCTGGAAACCCAAGTCTATGATGTTGTAAGAGCTGCCTTCTTGCTGATAACTGCCAAATTTCCTTGATGTTCAAGGGCTTGGAAGAGCCCAACATTTGAGTAGCTCAATGCACAGATGGATTCAGAATTTCAGGGTGCTGGAGCTGGGGATTCAGAAATGTGGGACATTTTAGGGAGATGTTGACTTAGCTCCAAGCATTAGGGCTGCTCAGATAAAACATCTAACTCATCTACAATACAAGAATTTTAAAGTGATCTGTGGATTTAAGAGTTGATATGAGAACTATTTTGCTTACATTATAAGAATGTTATTCATGACCATTTATTCAAGACTTCTAGTGCTTTTGTATATATACAACTTATCTATTGTCTTCATAATGACTCTATCGTAAAATCTTAGCCCCATGTTTAGCTGAAGAAATGAATGCTCTGACAAGGTAGGCCATCTGCCCAAATTCATACAGCAACTAAATTATAGAATAGGAATTCTAACCCGAGTCCGATTCTAGGATAAGCGTTTTACAACTGCCCTCCTAATAATGAGTAAAGTCAATGTGTGTGGGCTAAGCTGGTAACCTAATAATCACTTAACTTCTATTTTTGTATCTACATTTTTCTAATCACAAATTTTAATTGAGAATTCCAGCTATGTAATTACCCACTAATGAATAATAACTACTTATTACCAAGGCATACTACTAAATATGTTTACTCCAAGTGTGTTTCATTTTGAAAATTTTGTTTTTAATTGATACATAGTATTATACTTATTTATGAGGTACAGTGTGATATTTTGATACATTCTGTAAAAAATCAAGTCAGACTACTTAGCATATTCCTCACCTCATACATTTATCTTTCCTTTGTGGTGAGAACATTCAAAATCCTCTCGTGTATGTATTGTGAAACATACGATGCAATATTGTTAACAATAGTCACCCTACTGTTCAAGAGAACATCGGAATTTATTCCCACTATCTAACTATAACTTTGTACCTATTGATCAGTCTCTCCCTATTCTCCCCTCTTGCCTCCCCTCCCCAGCTTCAGTGACAACTATTATACTGTCTAATGAAATCAACTTCTTTAGATTCCACATATGTGTGAGATCATGTGGTATTTATTGTTCTGTGCCTGGCTTATTTCACAGAGTGCTGCACACACTGGTTTTTCTCAACATATCTTGAAGCCTTTCCCATATCAGCACATAGAGTTCTAGCTCATGTTTTAATGACTGTATATTTTTTCATTATATGGTTGTATTTAACAGAGTCCATGCTAATGAATGTCTGAGTGGCTACCAGATTTTTTTGTTATTGCAAAAATGGTGTCAGTGAATCTTTTTGAACATAATTTTGGCATACTATCCCAGTATATCTACTGGCTAAATTTTTAGCAGAATTGTGGAGTCAGGGTATAGCCAAAACATTGAAAAACGTTGCCTAATTGTCTTCCAAAGGAGTTGAATCTGTTTACCTTACCAGACACAAGCGTACGAAGGGGCTCATTTCCCTTTAAACTTGTGAATACTGGACATTCTCAAATTTTAATTTTTGTGCTAATCTGATAGATAAATTATGGAACCTTTATTTTTGAGATATAATTCATATAACATAAAATTGACCCTTTAAAAGTATATAATTCTGTGGCTTTTAGTATATTCATGTTGTGCAACCATTACCACAATCTAATTGTAGAGTATTTTCATCACCCCAGAAATTAACATCATACTTGTTGGCAGTCACTCTCCATTCTCCCCTCCCTCGATCTAGTCCCTGGCTACCAATAATCCACTTTTTGCCTCTATAGATTTGCTTATTCTGAACATTTCACATAAATGGAATTATATAGTATGTGACCTTTTGTGTCTCAGTTCTTTCACTGAGCATGTTTTTAAGATTTATCCATGATGTAGCCATGAATTAGTATTTTCTTTTTATGGCTGAATAACATTCTTTGTTTGGATATACTACAATTGGTTTAACTATTCATCAGTTGATGGATATGGAGATTGTTTACACTTTCTGACTATTAATAATTCTGTTATGATAATTTATGTACAAATGTTTGTGTGAACATAGGTTTCAGTTATCACTGGATATATACCTAAGAGTGGAATTCCTGGGTCACATGGTATCTCTATGTTTAACATTTTATAGAACTGCCAAACTGTTTTTCCAAAATGGCTGTATCACTTTACATTTCCCCCAAAATGCACAAGGTTTTAATTTCTTTAATCCTCACCAATACTTGTTATTGTCTATCTTTTTTATTACAGCCATCTTCGTGGGTGATATGGTTTGGCTCTGTGTCCCCACCCAAATACCATCTTAAATTTTAATCCCCATAATCCCCACATGTCGAAGGAGTGACCTGGTGGAAGGTGACTGGATCTTGGGGGTGGTTATCCCCGTCCTGTTCTTGTGATAGTGACTGAGTTCTCATGAGCTCTGATGGTTTTATAAGGGACTTTTCTCCTTTTGCTCTCTCTCACCTGCTGCCATGTAAGATGTGCCTGCTTCCCCTTCTGCCATGATCATAAGTTTCCTGAGGCCTTTCCAGCCATGGGAACAGTGAGTCAATTAAATCTCTTTTCTTTATAAATTACTGAGTCTTGGGCAGTTATTTATAGCAGTGTGAAAACAGACTACATATCTTGAAGATTTTCCCATATCAGCACATACAGTTTTAGCTCATATTTTAATGACTGTATGTTTTTCCATTATATTGTTGTATTTAACAGAGTCCATGATGATGAATGTCCAAGTGGCTCCCAGTTTTCTTTTGTTATTGCAAACAAGTGGCTATAAAATTGTATCTCAAGATGGTTTTGATTTGCATTTCCTTAATAATTATCTTGAGCATCTTTTCATGTGCTTATTGGCCATTTGCACATTTTTTTGTAGAAATATCTATTTAAGTTCTTTGTTCACCTTTATTATTGAATTATTTGTGTTCCAATTGTTGAGTTATGAAAGTTGTTTATACGTTCTGGATACCATATTCCTACCGGATAAATGATTCATAAATATTTTCTTCCCCTCTAGAGGGTTGTCTTTTTACTTTCCTGAGAGTATGTTTTGTAGCACAACGGTCTTTAATTTTGATGAAGTCCAACTTATCTATTATTTTTCTTTGGTTGCTTGTGCTTTAGGTGTCATATCTAAGAAACCATTGCCTAATATAAATATTTATACCAACATTTTCTTCTAGGAGTTGTATAGTTGTTGCTGTTACATTTAGATCTTTGATTCATTTTGAGTTAATTTTTGTATATGGTGAGAGTTAGGGGTCCAATTTCATTCTTTTGCATGTAGCTATCCAGTTTTCATAACACCATTTGCTGAAAAAACTACTCTTTACTCATTGAATTGTCTTGGCACTGTTTTTGAAAATTAATTGCTTCTATATTTATTGCTTAATATCTAGATTCTCAATTATATTCCATTCGTCTATATGTCTATCCTTATACTGGTACCACACAGTCTTGATTATTGTTTTGTAGTCAGTTTTGAAAGTGGGAAGTGTGGCCTATCCAACTTTGTTCTTTTTCAAGATTTTTGGCTATCCTATGTCCCTTGCACTTTCATATGAACTTTAGAGTCAGTTTGTAAATTTCTGCAAAGAGGTCATCTGGGATTTTAATAAACATTACATTGAATTTGAATCTGTACATTGATTTGGGGACTACTGACATCTTAACAATATTATCTTCTAATCTATGAGCATGAGATATACTTACATTTATTTAAGTCTTCTTTAATCATTCATAGTTTAATCACTCTTCTACTTCTTTTGCCATATTTATTATTTTCAATGCTACTATAAGTAGATTTTCTTGATTTCATTTTCAGAATGTCCATTGCTATTGTACAGAAATACCTGTATCCAGCAACTTTGCTGAACTTGATTACCAACTCTTCTAGTTTTTTGTGGATTCATTAAGATTTTCTACAAATAAGATTATGGCAAATACAGATAGCTTTGCTTCTTCCTTTCTAATCTGAGTGCTTTTTTGTTGTGGTAAAAACATATAATGGGGGGCGCCCAATATGGCTGAATAGGAACAGCTCCAGCCTCAGCACCCAGTGTGAGCGACACAGAAGATGGGTAATTTCTGCATTTTCAACTGAGATACCGGGTTCATCTCACTAGGGTGTGTCGGACAGTCGGTGCTGGTCCACGGGTGCAGCCCGATCAGCGAGAGCTGAAGCAGGGCAAGGCATTGTCTCACCTGGGAAGTGCAAGGGGGAAGTGAATTCGTTTTCCTAGCCAAAGGAAATTGAGACACACACACCTGGAAAACCGGGTAACTCCCACCCTAATACTGCACTTTACCAAGGGTCTTAGCAAACGGCACACCAGGAGATTATATCCCACACCTGGCCCAGAGGGTCCCACGCCCACGGAGCCTCCCTCATTGCTAGCACAGCAGTCTGAGATCTAATTACAAGGTGGCAGCGAGGCTGGGGGAGGGGTGCCTGCCATTGCTGAGGCTTAAGTAGGTAAACAAAGCCACCTGGAAGCTCAAATTGGGTGCAGTCCACCGCAGCTCAAGGAGGCTGGACTGCCTCTGTAGATTCTACCTCTGGGGACAGGGCATAACTAAACAAAAAGCAGCAGAAACCTCTGCAGATGTAAATGTCCCTGTCTGACAGCTTTGAAGAGAGTAGCAGTTCTCCCAGCATGTAGGTTGAGATCTGAGAACGGACAGGCTGCCTGCTCAAGTGGGTCCCTGACCCCTGAGTAGCCTAACTGGGAGACATCCCCCACTAGGTGCAGACTGACACCTCACACCTCACACGGCTGTGTACACCCCTGAGACAAAACTTCCAGAGCAAGAATCAGACAGCAACACTTGCTGTTCAACAATATTCTATCTTCTGCAGCCTCCGCTGCTGATACCCAGGCAAACAGGGTCTGGAGTAGACCACAAGCAAACTCCAACAGACCTGCAGCTGAGGTTCCTGACTGTTAGAAGGAAAACTAACAAACAGAAAGGACACCCACACCAAAACCCCATCAGTACATCACCATCATCAAAGACCAAAGGCAGTTAAAACCACAAAGATGGGGAAAAAGCAGTGCAGAAAAGCTGGAAATTCAAAAAATCAGAGCGCATCTCCCCCTCCAAAGGAATGCAGCTCATCGCCAGCAATGGAGCAAAGCTGGATGGAGAATGACTTTGACGAGTTGAGAGAAGAAGGCTTCAGTCGATCAAACTTCTCAGAGCTAAAGGAGGAACTACGTAACCAGTGCAAAGAAACTAAAAATCTTGAAAAAAGAATGGATGAATGGATAACTAGAATAATCAATGCAGAGAAGACCTTAAAAGAACTGATAGAGATGAAAACCACGACACGAGAACCACGTGACAAATGCACAAGCTTCAGTAACCAACTCAATCAACTGGAAGAAAGAGTATCAGTGACTGAAGATCAAATGAATGAAATGAAGTGAGAAGAGAAGTGTAGAGAAAAAAGAGTAAAAAGAAATGAACAAAGCCTCCAAGAAATATGGGATTATGTGAAAAGACCAAATCTACGTCTGATTGGTGTGCCTGAAAGTGATGGGGAAAATGGAACCAAGTTGGAAAACACTCTGCGGGATATCATCTAGGAGAACTTCCCCAACCTAGTAAGGCAGATCAACATTCAAACTCAGGAAGTACAGAGAATGCCACAAAGATACACCTTGAGAAGAGCAACTCCAAGACACATAATTGTCAGATTCACCAAAATTGAAATGAAGAAAAAAATGTTAAGGGCAGCCAGAGAGAAAAGTTGGGTTACCCACAAAGGGAAGCCCATCAGACTAACAGCAGATCTCTTGGCAGAAACTCTCCAAGCCAGAAGAGAGTGGGAGCCAATATTCAACATTCTTAAAGAAAAGAATTTTCAACCCAGAATTTCATATCCAGCCAAACTAAGTTTCATAAGTGAAGGAGAAATAAAATCCTTTACAGACAAACAAATGCTTAGAGATTTTGTCACCAACAGGCCTGCCCTATAAGAGATCCTGAAGGAAGCAATAAACATGGAAAGGAACAACAGTTACCAGCCATTGCAAAAACATGCCAAAATGTAAAGTCCATCGATGCTAGGAAGAAAGTACATCAACTAACGAGCAAAATAACCAGCTAAGATCATAATGACAGGATCAAGTTCACACATAACAATATTAACCTTAAATGTAAATGGACTAAATGGTCCAATTAAAAGACACAGACTGGCAAATTGGATAAAGAGTCAAGACCCAATCAGTTTGCTGTATTCAGGAGACACATCTCACATGCAGAGACAAACATAGGCTCAAAATAAAGGGATGGAGGGAGATCTGTCAAACAAATGGAAAACAAAAAAAGCAGAGGTTGTAATCCTAGTCTCTGATAAAACAGACTTTAAACCATCAAAATCAAAAGAGACAAAGAAGGCCACTACATAATGGTAAATGGATCAATTCCTCAGGAGGAGCTAACTATCCTAAATATATATGCACCCAATACAGGAGCACCCAGATTCATAAAGCAAGTCCTTAGAGACTTAGAAAGAGACTTAGACTCCCATACAATAATAATGGGAGACTTCAACACACCACTGTCAACATTAGACAGATCAACGAGACAGAACGTTAACAAGGATATCCAGGAATTGAACTCAACTCTGCACCAAGCAGACCTAATAGACATCTACAGAACTCTCCACCCCAGATCAACAGAATATACATTCTTCTCAGCACCACATCACACTTATTCCAAAATTGACCAGTTGGAAGTAAAGCACTCCTCAGCAAATGTAAAAAAAAAAAAAACAGAAATTATAACAAACTGTCTCTCAGACCACACTGCAATCAAACTATAACTCAGGACTAAGAAACTCAATCAAAACCACTCAACTACATGGAAACTGAACAACCTGCTCCTGAATGACTACTGGGTACATAATGAAATGAAGGCAGAAATAAAGATGTTCTTTGAAACCAATGCAAACAGAGATACAACATACCAGAATCTGTGGGACACATTTAAAGCAGTGTGTAGAGGGAAATTTATAGCACTAAATGCCCACAAGAGAAAGCAGGAAAGATCTAAATTTGACGCCCTAACATCACAATTAAAAGAACTAGAGAAGCAAGAGCAAACACATTCAAAAGTTAGCAGAAGGCAAGAAATAACTAAGATCAGAAAATAACTGAAGGAGATACAGACACAAAAAACCCTACAAAAAATCAATGAATCCAGGAGCTAGTTTTTTGAAAAGATCAACAAAATTGATAGACCGCTAGCAAGACCAATAAAGAAGAAAAGAGAGAAGAATCAAATAGATGCAATAAAAAATGATAAAGGGGATATCACCACTAACCCCACAGAAATACAAACTACCATCAGAGAATACTATAAACACCTCTACTCAAATAAACTAGAAAATCTAGAAGAAATGGATAATTTCCTGGACACTTACACTTTCCCAAGACTAAACCAGGAAGAAGTTCAATTCCTGAATAGACCAATAGCAGGCTCTGAAATTGAGGGAATAATTAATAGCCTACCAACCAAAAAAAGTCCAGGACCAGATGGATTCACAGCCAAATTCTACCAGAGGTAGAAGGAGGAGCTGGTACCATTCCTTCTGAAACTATTCCAATCAATAGAAAAAGAGAGAATCCTCCCTAACTCATCTTATGAGGCCAGCATCATCCTGATACCAAAGCCTGATAGAGAAACAACAAAAAAAGAGAATTTTAGACCAATATCCCTGATGAACATCGATGCAAAAATCCTCAATAAAATACTGGCAAACCGAATCCAGCAGCACATCAAAAAGCTTATCCATCATGATCAAGTGGGTTTCATCCCTGGGATGGAAGGTTGGTTCAACATATGCAAATCAATAAATGTAATCCAGCATATAAACAGAACCAAAGACAAAAACCACATGATTATCTCAATAGGTGCAGAAAAGGCCTTTGATAAAATTCAGCAGCCCTTCATGCTAAAAACTCTCAATAAATTCGGTATTGATAGAATGTATCTCAAAATAATAAGAGCTATTTATGAAAAACCCACAGCCAATATCATACTGAATGGGCAAAAACTGGAAGCATTCCCTTTGAAAATTGGCACAAGACAGGGATACCCTCTCTCACCACTCCTGTTCAACATAGTGTTGGAAGTTCTGGCTACGGTAATCAGGCAAGAGAAAGAAATCAAGGGTATTCAGTTAGGAAAAGAAGAAGTCAAATTGTCCCTGTTTGCAGATGACATGATTGTACACTTAGAAAACCCCATTGTCTCAGCTCAAAATCTCCTTAAGATGATAAGCAACTTCAGCAAAGTCTCAGGGTACAAAATCAATGTGCAAAAATCACAAGTCTTCTTATACACCAGTAACAGACAAACAGAGAGCCAAACCATGAATGAACTCCCATTCACAATAGCTTCAAAGCGAATAAAATACCTAGGAATCCAACTCACAAGGGATGTAAAGACCTCTTCAAAGAGAACTACAAACCACTGCTCAGTGAAATAAGAGGACACAAACAAATGGAAGAACATACCATGCTCATGGATAGGAAGAATCAATATTGTGAAAATGGTCATACCGCCCAAGGTAATTTACAGATTCAATGCCATCACCATTAAGCTACCAATGACTTTCTTCACAGAATTGGAAAAAACTGCTTTAAAGTTCATATGGAACCAAAAAAGACCCTGCATTGCCAAGACAATCCTAAGCCAAAAGAACAAAGCTGGAGGCATCACGCTACCTGACTTCAAACTATACAACAAGGCTACAGTAACCAAACTGTACCAAAACAGTTTGGTACTGGTACCAAAACAGAGACATAGACCAATGGAACAGAACAGATCCCTCAGAAATAATACCACACATCTACAGCCATCTGGTCTTTGACAAACCTGACAAAACCTTTGACAAACCTGACAAAAACAAGAAATGGGGAAAGGATTCCCTATTTAATAAATGGTGCTGGGAAAATTGGCTAGCCATAAGTAGAAAGCTGAAACTGGATCCTCTCCTTACTCCTTATACGAAAATTAATTCAAGATGGATTAGAGACTTAAATGTTAGACCTAAAACCATAAAATCCCTAGAAGAAAACCTAGGTAATACCATTCAGGACATAGGCATGGGCAAGGACTTCATGTCTAAAACACCAAAAGCAACAGCAACAAAAGCCAAAATTGACAAATGAGATCTAATTAAACTAAAGAGCTTCTGCACAGCAAAAGAAACTACCATCAGAGTGAACAAGCAACCTACAGAATGGGAGAACATTTTTGCAATCTACTCATCTGACAAAGGGCTAATATCCAGAACTTACAAAGAACTCAATCAAATTTACAAGAAAAAAACAAACAGCCCCATCAAAAAGTGGGCAAAGGATATGAACAGACATTTCTCAAAAGAAGGCATTCGTACAGCCAACAGACACATGAAAAAATGCTCATCATCACTTGCCATCAGAGAAATGCAAATCAAAACCACAATGAGATACCATCTCACACCAGTTAGAATGATAATCATTAAAAAATCAGGAAACAACAGGTGCTGGAGAGGATGTGGAGAAATAGAAACACTTTTACACTGTTGGTGGGATTGTAAACTAGTTCAACCATTGTGGAAAACGGTGTGGTGATTCCTTAAGGTGCTAGAACTAGAAATACCATTTGACCCAGCCATCCCATTACTGGCTATATACCCAAAGGATTATAAATCATGCTGGTATAAAGACACATACACACGTGTGTTTATTGCAGCACTGTTCACAATAGCAAAGACTTGGAATCAACCCAAATGTCCATTAGTGACAGACTGGATTAAAAAAATGTGGCACACATACACCATGGAATACTATGCAGCCATGAAAAAGGATGAGTTTGTGTCCTTTGTAGGGACGTGGATGCAGTTGGAAACCATCATTCTCAGCAAACTATCACAAGAACAGAAAACCAAACACCGCATGTTCTCACTCATAGGTGGGAACTGAACAATGAGATCACTTGGACACAGGAAGGGGAACATCACACACTGGGGCCTATTGTGGGGAGGGTGGTGGGGGCAGGGATAGCATTAAGTGATATACCTAATGTAAATGATGAGTCAATGGGTGCAGCACACCAACATGGCACATGTATTCATGTGTAACAAACCGGCACATTGTGCACATGTACCCTAGAACTTAAAGTATAATAATAATTAAAAAATACACAACATGAGATCTACTCTCTTAAGTTTTTAAGTGTACGATATAACATCGTTAACCATAAACACAACGTTATACAGCAGATCTCTGAGTCCAGCTAAATAACTGGTATTCCAGAATCTGCCAGCAGGTCACATAATGAAAATTCTCAGGAATGAGGCTTTGAAGGTGCTCCAACCTCATTCTGCCCTCTCCACTGACTGTCAGGCTGCTGGTTTTCATCATGATTGTAGGATGTTGGCTTTTAAGGCTCCCATGGAGCTGGGGAGGAAAAGGTGGAAATATGTTGAGTTAAAATGCCACAAAGCATGCTGTTCTTATTAGTATTCTGCTCTATTTTTTCAATAAAATCTCTCTGGCTTGCAGGAAGCCTTTTGTTAATTTCCAGTGTAGATTCTTAGAATTTTTGACATGTTTTTCCATTGCTTTTATGGAGGAGAAAAGTTTCAGAGAACCTCACTCTGCCTTTCCCTCTCTCTCTCCCTCCCTCCCTCCCTCCCTTCCTTCCTTCCTTCCTTCCTTCCTTCCTTCCTTCCTTCCTTCCTTCCTTCCTTCCTTCCTTCCTTCCTTCCTTCTTTTTTTGGAGAGAGTCTCCTTATGTTGCCCAGGCTGGCTTTGAACTGCTTGTGCTCCTGAGTTGCTGGGACTACAGGTGTGCACTATGGCACCCAGTTTTTCACTCTGCCATTTTTGCCGATATCATCCCACTAACTTAACTTATTTGTAAATACTCATTCTGAGTTCCAAGTAACCAATTTACAAATGTACTTTTGGATATTTTTTCTTTGTCTATTGGAGACGGCCTGAATTAGTCCCTCTCTCACCACTTCCAATAATGCAGAGCTAGGCCAGTCACAGAAATTACCGCCACCCCACCCCACCCTATGCTATGTAATTTGAGATATGTGACAGGTTCTGCCACCTTCAGATCTCTTACCAGCTTACCTCCATTGAACTTCGAGTCACTAAATGGCGAAAGCACAAAGATCTGAGCACTATCTGGGCTCCAGTTAGACATTCACGATACCATGAAGCATTGCTAAAAATACTCCTTCCCTGTGAGACGATAGATGCAGGAGGGAATAACACATAGCATGTCCAAGCCTTGGGCAGCTCCAGTGGTGGGGAGACAGAATAGAGGTAGCAGGATGAGATGGAAAAACAGTATATTCGGCTTGCAGTTAAAAAACCTAATCTCAGCCGGGCATGGTGGCTCATGCCTGTAATCCCAACACTTTGGGAGGCCTAGGCGGGTGGATCAAGAGGTCAGGAGATCGAGACCATTCTGGTTAACACAGTGAAAACCCGTCTCTACTAAAAATACAAAAAAAAAAAAAAAAAAATAATAATAATAATAATAATAAAATAAAAAAATAAAAAATAAAAACCTAATCTCAGATCTACCCCACATGGCTTTGTAATCTTAATTAAATTGCATATCTTATTTAGTTTCAGTTTTTAGTTGATAAAATGAATAAAATAATTCTTACCATGTAGGTTGTCATAAGGATGAAATATATAAAGTGTTGGGTGGTGTAGTACCTGGCATAGAGGAGATGTATCTAGAGATGCAGATCGGGTGGGTTAATAGGTGCATAGTGGGCAGATTGAGGACAAGAACGCCTCTGTGATTGAGGAAAGACTGAAGTTGCTACTCCTGGAATGTGAGCTTTCTGTTGGCCAGACCTTTGCCTTCTAGTTCATGACTGAGTCACAGTGTCTAATGCAGGACTGTCACACACAGTAAATGCCTTATAAAATATTTGGCTATTCCTTTTGTTTCTTAAACCTCCAGAAATCAAGATTTCACAACCTCCATCAGTAATCATTTAGGCATTTAATAATCCTGCTGGGGAACATTTCTTGACAGCTTTCTAACTCCCTTTTGTTGCAGCTAGAAACCAATTCAGCTTAACTCAATCCTCAGTGCAGCATTTCAGCTCCTGTTGTACTTGAAAGTAGGGCTTTTTCTGTCTTAGCTGTTGTTAATTTTGAGTCCCTTTAATAATTAATATCATATCTCACTCCAACCAAGCTGAGAGACATGCTCTTCTGCCTCTCCTCTGGCTTTTTAATTGGCACCTTGTGCACTGCAAACTGTACAGTGCAAATGAGTTAAATACCAGTCTCTGACTGACATTTTCTTGTTGTCAAATTCAGCGAGCTCAGCCTGAGGAATGTTCCAGTAAGAACTGTAGAAATGGCTCTGACTGAAGGGATGCAAATGTTTCCATGATTTTTTTTTTCTCCCAAATGTCTTTGCAATTGCGCATTCACATAGCTACCACGCAGACAAGGGTAGGAGACAGTGATTTCCCAGTGAAAAGGTTGAGGTTTATTATTTGATGTTGTAAATCATTGAGATTGCACATTTACACGTCACGCCCAGTTCTTGGCTAGGCCACTCAGAGCTATGGCAAACGATGATAAAATTAAGTCTGCAAGGATCAGCGGAACATTATTTAGTATTAATCTGAGTACCTGGTCCAGCCATGCCACCTCCTGGAAGCAGAGATGGGTGAAGAACAAATGAATGCATTGAGGGAAATTGTGGAAATTGTATGTCAACAACGAAATGCCATAGATGTAACCAAGAAGAATGTAGAGTGTTAGAAGTAGAGAAAAAGGTTTGGAAGCAGAAACCTAAGTGTATGTGTGTGTGCGTGCATCTCTATCCATTGCACAAAATTTCATCACCTGTATGCTGAGAGATCTAGGTGGCTGCTGAGGAGATGGCAAATGTTCAAAGCTGAGTGCATACTTATATAAAATGTTTAAAGATCAGTTTGAATATTACCTCACCTTTACTTTTAAAAATCGTATTTTAGGTGATGGTCTTAATTCAACATGTGTTTTCAAAATAGAAAGATGTAGATTTTTTCTTGTGGTCTGAGCTAAAAATAAATAACCACTAGCCACTTAGGCTAATGATTCACACGTAACATAGGGCCTGTCATAAAGAAAGTATGTACAGAATACATATTTTTGATTAAACTGTTTATTATGTAACACATAAATTATTCCTTTGATGATTACCCATACAAAACTTGAAAGGAATGTGCTCCCACTGATGCCTCCTCCCCAAGAAAAGAATTGAATGAAATGTTTACCCTAAAATTGAAAGAAAAAATTAATTGTCCTATAGGTAAAATATTATAAGTAGAAAAACCTACAGACTTTGTGAGTTAAGGAAAACCTACTTTTACATTCATGTACTTGCAGCATATATATTTTCTTAGAAGTCATTCTTGGCATCTGTATCAGTAATTTTGCTGTGATAACACATGACTCCAAAACCTTTCAGTCCTCAGCATTCTTTTCTCTCATCGTAAGTGCCACTGGTTGCAGGTCCATGTGCCTCTGTGTATTGAGGATTGAGACTGAAGGAGCAGTCCTTATTGGAGACATTCTATTTTGTGGCAGATAGCAACAGGGAGAGAGCTGCTAGTGCCTCTTAAACCTTCTGCTCAGAATTGGTGTATGTATGTGACATCCACTTCCATTCCTTTGTCCAAAGGGTGTCATATATTTAAGTCCAAAGTCAATGAGGCAGCAACATATACTGCTCCCATGTCAGGAATAGTAAGTCTCAGGGCCGGGGGCATGGGTTAGGATTGCCAGATAAAATGCTGGACCTCCAGCTGAATTTGAATTTCAGTAACCAACACATGAGTTTTTAGTATAAGTACGCCTCAAATATTGCATGGAGCACAAATGTTATTTGTTGTATATCAGAAATATAAGCAGCCTGACTTTTTGTTTGCTAAATCTGGTGATCCTCACAGGGGTAGATAATCTTCCTAGAGAGAATAGGGTAGTGAATAATTGGGAGCAACAATACATTCTATCACTACACATTTGCATTGCTACATTTTTTAAGTTACATACTTCGGGGAGTCTGATTGCTTGCTGCTGCTCTCTACACTGTGAACTTCCCTCTGTTCTAAACTAATCTAATCTACTGCCACCTGGCTTCACATTTATGCTGAAATTATAATGCTCCCAGGCCTCTGTTAAAGAACTGAGCTCCCATAGAAGCATTTATACTTATTCCTACCTGAGTCCACAAACAAATGAGTCACTGTGGACACCAGGCAGCCCTCATCAGATTCTTTTCCTCTTTTCCTGCAACTCCCACTTGCTAATCTACAGTGTCCCAGAGCCATCTGAAAACACCTCACTCCTGCTACTCTGCCAGTGCCCGTCCTGAGAACACCAAGTGTTTGGATGCTGGGTGGCAGTGTCTCTAACACTGCAGTGTCTCAGGGCACCAGGTTGGGGCTGGGCGCCAGAGAAAGATGGGAGATCTATCTTCGAGGTCTCTGTTATTGCCACCAGGCCCAGGGCCACCTCTAATTATGCCCCCAGTTCCACAGAGCCTTTCATGAGAACATATTTGCCAGCTTCTGACCTTCACCCTTCTAACTGTATTGGCTCAAATTCAGTCCCAGAAACTATGCTTACACATCTGCAGTAGAACTATTGGGAACAAAAAACAACTGGACATTTCATAGGGGCCATTGTCCACTCACACATGATGCTCCTGCTCTTCCTGTTTCCTGCACTGTGGAATGATAATGTGCTAACTGCTTCCTCTTCCTTATACACCGTTTGCTTCTGTTTGTCTTTCTCATGCTCTTCTTTACCTCCAGGGGCTCGAAGATATTGATTCCTTTTCCTGGCATGTTTTATTTCACCCCCTACCTTGTGGTAGACTTTGTCCATATCTCCAATATGGATTCTTTTTGTTCCTCAATGAGAAGCAGAAGTGTGATGGGAGAGCTGACCTAAGGGTAATTCAATCTATACTGCCTGTGGTTGGTTTGTATGACACAATTCTGAGAAATGCAATACAGGGGAGGTTTGTCTCAAGCTTCTGGGAAAGGTCTTTCTTGCTGTTAAGAGAGAATGATGGGAAGCTATTATTTCTCTCTCTCTTTAATTTGAACAAAGAAGTGCATAGTAGTAAATACTCTGGCCACCATCCTGCAGCCATGAAGGAAGCCAGAGATAGAAAGAAACCAATGCCATAGATAGTGAAGCAAAGAAGGCAAAGACCCGTGTCTTCAGTGGCATCACTCAACCTGCAGCTCATTCAGCTCTGAGGCGCACCCTGCCTTCGGACTGACTTTATGTCATCTAACAAATGGACTTGTTCAAGCCAGTTTGGGTTTTCTATTCTTTACAACTGAAGGCATCTGACTACTGTATTCCCACCACTGTCTCCTCTCCTGATGACTCTGACTTCTGAATTGAATTTAGGTGTAAGTTTTTGGGGATTGCCTGAGTATGGGTTAGGTACCTTGTACTCTGCTCTCATAGTCCTTAAAACACTTTGTCTTTGCTTGGGTAATAGTGTAATTGAACTGCTGGAATATAATTCCCAAAGGGCAGGAGCTATTTGATTCTTTTACAGTAGCATATCACTGTCCCAGTGTCAGCCACAGAGTAGGTGCTTAATACAGTTTTGCTGAGAGAGGCTCCAAGGCCTTGTTGGATGACGTACTGTATCCTCACATATATCCACGCAAGCTCTGCCCACCTTCACTGCTTGGTTCCTTCCTTCAGTTGGTTATGACAATGTTGCTTGCCCTTTGAGTTTAATCCATTTTGGTTTCTGGCACCCTCCACTCTATCCATCCAGCTAGTCCTTCTAGGTTCCCAGGCTATGAAACTACTTTCCTTACCTTCTAATCTTCCCTGTAACAGCTGGTCAGCCTGCAGCCCATCCTGTTTTTGGTTCCCTTCCTTCCCTGGCCCGTTTTAGCCTTCACTGGTTTTCATTTTCCAACCCCCATATAAGGGCCAAGGCAATTGCTACATTTAATTCTTCTGAAACATTTGCGAAATATGAAATAAACAACAAAATATATGTGGGCGTTTTACTTCTTCCTTTAAACCTAGTGGATGGACAATAAACTAATGAGGTCAGCAAGGCTCAGATTCCAGGGGCTGGGGAGTTCTTTGAATATTTTATCAAGGAACAGTGGTATTTTTTATACATGTAGCCCAAATGGCAAAGTTGAAGACGTATTTGAAAACACAAAAACAAAAACCAGAAGTTATTGTGGATCTTTCTCTTATACATAAGAAATTAAAAGGTGGCAGCACTGTGACAGACTGTCAGACAAATTTAGTGACATAATGTGAAGGACTGCTCTCCATTTTATATGAGTTCACTCTAGGAGAGGTGAAATGGAGTTATTGGAATGGTATTGTGAGAACAAAGACCTACTGGATTCCACTTCTGCATCTATCTTACAAGAAAATCATATGTGATAAAAGTATTTATAATACCTGCAAAGTGCAGAGACTTAAGCAGTAAGCAATTTCTAGGGCTTGACTTTCAGGAGGAAAATGAAAGGCTTCTTTCAAAATTACATATTCACTTAGGTCAATAATAATTCTTACCTTCTGTTCAATGCCTTCTATGTAACAGAGTTTAACCTACAGTATCATATATATAATTTTTACAGTTTAACTTTTTATTAGATCATTCAAATACACACAAAAGTAGAGAGAGTCTGACAATGAACTTTCACGCATCCATCACTTATCATCAACAATTAGCAAAATATGGTCAATCTTGTTTCATCAATATTGCTGTTATTTTCCCTTCACATTCTCTTATTTAATTCTCTGTGACAGTTATTATCAATGGCCCATTTAGAATGGGATAATGAGAATCTGAGAGATTGAATGATGATCCCCATTTTAAGGTCAATACATAGCCAAGACAAGATATGAGCAAAAGCCTGAATTCCATCAGAGTCTCAGCCTATGCTGCTCATCAGCAGAAGCCCCTAAGGTGCACATCAATCATGCGCTGATTTACCAATATCTCGAATGAACTAAGAAAGCAATCGGCTAATGTTTGTTGAGTCCTGATTTTATACCCACACTGTGCTAGCTACAAAAAAATTCTTTTAAAACAGATTTCCAAGAAAGCGGACCCCATGATAGTAGTGTTTTTTTTAACAGCTTTATGGAAATATAATTTAAGTATCAGTATCATAACATTCTCCATTGCCAGTGTATGAATCAATAAATTTTAATGCATCTACAGGGCTGTACAACTGTCAAAGGCAGTTATTTTTGACTGTTTATATCTGCTTTTTCTCCAGTGCTGAGAAATCGTGCTTGGAATATTGTGTGTTCAATAAGTATTTGTTGAATAAATGAATGAAAAGTAAAATTTATGCCCTCAAGCAGCTTACTGTATAGTTGGTTAGAAGTGACATATACATATGAACAGTTAAAATAAGATAGTTTATAACAACATACTAAATTTATTTATTTACTTATTCATCAGAAGATATTTATTGAATGCCAGATATAATTGTTATTAAAAGGTTCATTCACATCTTGGAATTATCCCGTAAATTAAAAAATAGTAACTCGTGTGCTTTGTTATTATTGAACACATTTAGTCTTTTGATATCTATGTAAGGAATGCAAGTATTGGTTGACTTTATAAAAATTTCTTGCTTTTGACAGGATGCTACAGATGTGCTTTTGGATGCATATTTGTAGCGTCTAGTCTGTAGTCCCCATTGTAAAGTGAAAAACACTGAGACATTATCTGTATCTTTTCTCAGTGTTGGGCCATGCTTCTAGCAGCAGGAGTCATTTGAAATGTAGGATCATGAGATATGAATTCTCAGTCAGACCTAAAGCCAGAGTTGTCAAAATGTAACTTCAGCTTTAAAAAAAAAAAAAAAATTTCTTTCTTTTAGTAAATAGAATGTGTAGGCATTTATTGAACTTCATAAAGAGAAAGTAGTTTTCAAATGTTATGATAATAATTTTAAGAAATCTAAGCCTATGTTAGAGTCACTGCTTTCCAAAAATATGAGTTAGTGATTGACAGTGGACTATTGCTCATTGTTTATTGAACTTTGGCATTTGGAAAACTCTGATCAGTAACAAAAGAGAGGTGTTCTAACTTTGTATTTTACCCCTATATTGTGGAGTGAATGGCTGTGATACAAAATGGCTTCATCCAAAATAAGTAGAAAGAAAAAGAAACAGAAAGGAAATCATGTCTTCCTGATTTTATAAGCTTAACATTCATTTAGCCAAGACTTTGGGTGATGATTTGACTTTATGTCAATTGGAGAAAAACTAAGGTTGGCCGCATTGTTGGTTTACCTACAAACAAGATGTCTCAGAATAATCTCCTAATGATTGAAATGTACCTGTCTGTGACCTTTTAAGTGACTCTGTATACTACAGAAACTGTTAGGACTAGCATTTTTAGATCTTTCTAGGTTTCCAAAGAAGTATCAAATATGTCTATATGTTGTCTCTTTTCATCTGAGCCCATTAATTTTAATTTTGCAAGTCCATATCCAAATCCTATTTGAGTTTTTGCAGTAGACAGAGCCCTGTTTTTAGCAAGTAGCAGAGAAATAACCTTTCATGGAGTTGAAGACTGTACTCTCTATTTGTGTGATAAAGCATGGTGACAGATGCTCTGAAAAGCCACAGTGATGGCAACAAGGAAGCTGTGCTGTGGGTGATTGATTATCTGGGTTCCTGAATTACTGGTCTTGGGAGTAATGCCATCAGCCAGGAAATGTCAGTGCATAAGTAAGTTTCAGATGACATATTTTGAAATTCTTAGACTGTGAACATCCTTTTATTCCTAAGTCCCTACTAATTATGTGCACTTATTGAGTTGGTAGAACTTCGGGGACTAGCCATTTTCATCTGCAACTTCTAACGTCTCACCATCTAATTGAGAGCGACTGTAGAACCTTATAGGACAGAACACTGACTTGGAGTCAGACAGATCTGAATTTGAAATCTAGCTCAGCTCCACAACTTACTAGCTTGGGCTCTTAGGGAAGTTTTTCAATCCCTGTTAAGTAGGGATGATAACAGTACCTATACCCTCCAGTTGTTAAAAATCACAATTGAGATAATACTAATGATGTTGCTGAGTGCATAGTATATGCTAAGCATACAAAAATGAAGGCTGTTATATCATTATTGTATTTGTCTTTCTCACAAAGATAAGTGACAAAAAGGGATCTTCAATGTCCTAGTCAGCATTCATGTGATGCCAATCAATTCAGTTCAATGCATTTTTTTTAAACATAGGAAAAAGGTCTTGAAAAGTGAATAAGACATATTTCTGACCTGAAAAAAAAGCCTAAAAGATTGTGTGCAAGAGCAACATACTTGTACTTAGCTACATTGCTAATCAGGATACAGTTAAGTGGTCTAATTCCTTGCTGGTTAAAGTATGCTCTGTGGATCAGTGGCATCAATATCATCTGGGAGCTAGCGAAAAATCAGACTCTCAAGTCCCATCCCAGCCTTCTGCGTGAGAATCTGTATTTCAACAACATACTTATTTAGTCGATAGGCACATAGAAGTTTGAGAAGCAATAGTCTGAAATATTTCAAACAAAGTTCTATGTTGGTAATTATTTCTGGTGGTGGGGGGGATTGAAGGACTTGCTGATGAAGTTTAGTTTATATTGGGTCTTTCAGGATGATTGAGGTTTCAAAGAAGGATGGAAAGGACATGCTAGGCTGAGGAAATAGTAAGAACAAAGGCATGGCGGTGTGAAATTTTGTTTCTCCATAAACATGTATGATGTTTAGAGAGAAAGCATTAGTAGCTCATAAACTGGATTATAGAGAATATGGGATAAAGTGATAGATGAGGCTCAAAAGTTTGGTTGGCAACAAAAGGTGACATGGCATCAATGCCATGTTACAAAGGATGAGTATCCTATTAAAATATAAAATGAGACCTCAGATATTTTAGGGCAGAGTGATGTCATCATGGTTTATTTAGATAGCACATGGGGAGATACAGGGATGATTGATTGGAGCCTAAAGGACAAGTGGAAGAGGGGCTATCTAGCAACTCTTGTAAGAACCTGTTGAATGAAGAGAGTTTACAATACAGGGACTAAAAAGAAAGAAAATGCAGCATCAAGAGACATTTCTGAGGTGAAAACTCAGGGAGTGTGTGAGTGGCACTAGCATTGAATCAAAGATGACTTATGTTTACAGCTGAGGTGACTGAGTAGCAGAGCAAGAGATCAACTAAGACTGGATCACAGAGAAGGGGTTAGATTAAAAGGAAGATACCTAGTGAGTTCTTGAACAGATCTGGCTTGCGGTATCTAGGGACATCCATATGGAGATGCGCAAAAAGACTGGGCTTTGTATTACTCTGATCTCACACTGCTGTAAAGAACTACCTGAGACGGGGTAATTTATGAAGAAAATAGATTTAATTTACTCAAGATCTACAGGCTTAACAGAAAGCATAACTGCTAGGCCTCAGGAAACTTACAATCATGGCAGAAAGTAAAGGGGAAGCAAACATGTCTTACTATGGCAGAGCGGGGAGTGGGGGTGGGGCAGAGAGAGAGAGAGAGAGAGAGAGAGAGAGAGAAAAGGGAAGTGCCACAGACATTTAAACCATCAGATACCGTGAGAACTCATTCACTATCATGACAACAGCAAGAGGGAAGTCCCCTCCCATGATTCAATCACCTCCCACCCAGCCTCTGCTTCAACATATGGGGATTACAGTTCAACATGAGATTTAGGTGGGGACACAGAGCCAAATCGTATCAGGCTGACAGGCAAGGTCAGGGCAGAGATGTGGATTTTGGAAGCATCTCTACGCAGATAGCAATTGTAATTATGGCAATGCATGAAATAGACCAAATAGTAGGTACAGTGTGAAGAAGAAAAGAAACCAGGTATAAAAGACTGTTGATCATGTAAAGCATGGGTGAAAAAGGAAATGATGGTAGGACATCTTTATGGACACTTAGGACACCCCTCCACCCCCACCTCCTGACCCTTGGCCATATTTCTTTTTCTCTTTAAAATTTTCTTTGCTATAAATGTTGAGCTGCTTCAAAATCTCCAGGGATTGCCTAGGCCCTGAATCTTGCTAGTAATGGCTCTAAGCTCCACCTAGCTCTGCCAGGAGGGGCACAAGGGTGGCATCACAGTCCAAATAGCCACGGTAGCCATCCAGAACTCCTGAGTGGCTGGATACTACTTTTTGCAACAATAATAAACTGCCCAGAACCTCAATACTTATGATTTGTTCATCATTATTTTCTGCTTGTGGCATAGAGCTCACATCCTGTAACTGTCTCCTGAAAGCTCAAGTACATCAACAATTTATATTTATATATAGTGATTTTTTTTGTTCACATGATGATTTCTCATCAATTGTCTCCTTTGTTTTTCAAAATCACCACCTGAGGGAGGTACTGTTTTTACTCTCATTTTACAGATGAGGCAGCAGAGGCTCACAGTAATTTTTCCCAAGGTCTCATAGTTAGAATATTGTCCAACCTGGGATTTTAGATACTAAACTCCAGGCTGTTTTCCCTACTTTCAGTTCTTGTCTCTAAACTGTTAACAGGTCATCCATATGTGCAGGCCCAGTTAGATGTTTTATTTCTTTCAGATCAGATATGATGGCCCACATGATCTCATTTATATGTGGAATCTAAAAACGTTGAATTCATAAAAGTAGAGGGTAGATTCGTGGCTGCCAGGAGCTGGAGGCAGGGTGTGGGGCAAGGGGATAGGAAGAGAAGATATTAGTCAAGGTTTCAAAGTTTCAATTAGGCAAAATGAATACATTTTAAATATCAATTGCACAGCATGATGATTATAGTTAATAACATGTAATATATATTTAAAATTAATATGATGATAGATTTTAAATATTTGCACCACAAAATAATGACATGTTAGTCTGTTTTCTTACTGCTGATAAAGACATACCCAAGACTGGGCAATTTACAAAAGAAAGATGTTTATTGAAATTACAGTTTCTTGTGGCCGGGAGGCCTCACAATCATGGCGGAAGGTGAAAGGCATGTCTCACGTGGGGGCCGAAAACAGAAGACTGCTTGTGCGGAGAAACTCCCCTTTTTTAATACCAGCAGATCTCGTGAGACTTATTCACTATCACGAGAACAGCACAGGAAAGACCTGCCACCATGATTCAGTTACCTCCCACCAGGTCCTTCACACAACATGTGAGAATTCAAGATAACGTTTGGATGGGGATGCAGCCAACTCATATCAAATGGTAAGCATGTGAGGTGATGGATCTGTTAATTAGCATGATTTAATTATTCTATAACATATTTATATATCAAAACATCACATTGTACCACATAAATATACACAATTATTATTTGCTACTTTAAAAACAGAAAAATATATAATAGTTCAGTCCTCTCATCAGCTAGAAACTTACTAATATATATGTTAATTTCTTCCATGGTTAGAGAGAAGATTGGCACCTCTTCATTTAGATGCTACCACTGCTGTTAACTGTACTTTTGTCCTTGAGGCTACATCAAGGGCATCCTCTGTTGATTAACATATGGTAACCACATAAGGTAAATGGCTAATTGGAATCAGTGGTGCATATAAAGTTATTTTTTTTTTTTTACCCCAAAACAATATTGTAGCAAGAAACAAACAAATAAAACCTTTGCTTAGTCAGGATGCTAGGGTGTGGCTTGCCTCTCATTAGAAGCCACACAGTTGTTGACTAAAAAACCACTGCAGCCTTGGGGTTGTCTGAAGAAGAAGAAGGGTTGCATGATGTTCAAATATCTTTGGTGACAATGAAAGTCCTCATGCCAATGGTAAACTGGCCAAAAAATGTTTACTAAGAGAAAGAAAGTAATATCTTAACAAATGATTTTGAAGCACACTATGAGTTATAATATAACTGTTTTATATTACCTTTTTAAAATCAAAACGTTTTTTCTACATCTTACTTTTTGATGATAGTATCACAATAAATTACTGTGTACAAAACTGTATCTGTTTATATATTTCAGAAATGTAATACACACAGAGATACACACATACATGTGGAATAAATTTTATGTGATGATTAAATTTGTGTAAAATTACCATGGACTTTTTTTTTTTTTTGAGGCGGAGTCTCGCTCTGTCGCCCGGACTGGAGTGCAGTGACCGGATCTCAGCTCACTGCAAGCTCCGCCTCCTGGGTTTACGCCATTCTCCTGCCTCAGCCTCCCGAGTAGCTGGGACTACAGGCGCCCGCCACCTCGCCCGGCTAGTTTTTGTATTTTTAGTAGAGACGGGGTTTCACCGTGTTAGCCAGGATGGTCTCGATCTCCTGACCTCGTGATCCGCCCGTCTCGGCCTCCCAAAGTGCTGGGATTACAGGCTTGAGCCACCGCGCCCGGCCACCATGGACTTTTTATACAAAGTGTTCCATAAGACTGATCCAGTGGTTGAGGTGAAATGGAACTGAACATATAGATTTTAAATACTTACTATGGTTCAAGAGTTAATTTTAATATTTTATCAAAAAATTCTTCCTTTGAATGTTCACAATATCATTATAATATTCTATTACTACATAGAATTATCACAGTAATGTTGTAGGGTATGTATTATACTTTCTCTGAAGATAGGCTCAGAGATATTGAGTAACTCACCTAAGATCACAAAACTAGGAAATGGTCAAACCAGAATTAAAACTACAATTTGTCAGGCTCCTAAGTCCTCCCTCATGATCACTATTCCTGCCTTGTTCAAGATTACATTGCACCAGCCAAAAGAAGCATGGGAATTCAGGTCTGCTAACTTCCTTCCTAGAGTTCTTTTCTTTGTTTTGTTCTGTTTTCAAATAGGTAAACTAACATGAGGCTCACGTTAGTTTAGATTCCAGATACCTAAACAAATGGTTTCAAAGCTTCTTCTCACAAGCCACAGGCTGGGACTCCTGAACATTTTCTTCTTGTGTTCCTTGGCATCATGGAATTCTTCTCTTCCTATAATTCCAAATATCACTGGACTTCCAGTATCAATGTCATGAGAAGGTCAAAGTCAAGTTGACCCCAACAGATGCATGACAAAGTTGCTAAAGGGCAGCTGGACATAGTTCAGTGGGTGACAGAAAAACACCCTTATGAGGGGAGACCTGGTGACAGGACTAATGAAGCTGGTTAATGTCTCTCAATGTGCTTGCATTATTCAGTTTCCAAGAGCTGAAAAAAGATACAGGGAACACAACACTTGCCTCGAATGGCCAACAATTAAATTCACCCCCATAGCCAAGCCAGACTCAGTTCAGCCATCTACTAGTCATCCAAAGGAAGAAAGGGACATGAACTGGAGAGTCACAGGAAATGGCTTTGTGACCTAGATAGCAGCTCTAGAATTAGGGCCTTTGTTCTTAGTTTGGCCACATAGTAAATTGTAAATCCTAAAGGATGTGTATGTGATAAATTTTACATATGCATCATATATGAATATATGATACAAATATATACATATTTAAGTATGTATTTTTATTACAGACACTTTTCTGTTTTATACTTGTTTCATTTATGTAGAAATATGTATTGTAAATACACATACACGCATAGATATAGACACAAACACACATATGGATACAGACACATACACACACTCATCATATAGTCAGAGTAGCAGAAATCTTAGAATCAGCCTGTTTCTTTTGTTTCATTCATAAAGAAACAAGAACTCCAAAAAATAGTAAATTTACCAAAAACACACAGTTAAATGTAGATGTTGCTAGAAGTTTATAGAGTTCTTACAGGTTCCTATCTAAATCTCTATCTGTCTGATTCTAGGCTGGAGAATCAGGCAGAAGTTAGGGTAGAATGCCATATCCATCGGCTACCAATTATTCTGAGACACAACTTGTTATTTGTAAAATGAATATAATACTCTCTATTTTACATGGAGTGACATAAATGCTAAGTGGGGCTGACTGTGTTAGGCCTTCATCACTATGCCTGTACATAGAGGCTGCTCAATAAAGAATCCTTTTCTCCCAATTTTCATTGTCTGCAGTTACGCAATATGCATTCTCCTGTAAATTTACTATTGAGTCAATTCATTGGATTTAACCTTCATGTCCACGTAATTTTCAAAATTATTTTTAGCCACTGGTTGGTTGAATAGAGAGTAAAGTAATAGAGAAGCAGCAGTTGTAACTTAGACGGAACCATGACTTGGGTATGTCTATATCACTTTCAGTCTCACACACTCCACACAGGGCTGCATTCTGTGGAAGAGTCTTGAATTATCTATGAATATGCACTGTTTTTCCTGCTTCAGCCATACAAAGATCAGTACTATAATGTGGGGTAATGTGGGGGGAAAAAAAAAAAAACCCTGAAAGAATGCAATTCTCATTTGTTTCTTTGAAACTTTGTTTTTTAGAATTTCTTTGATACTTTGTTTTTTGTTTTTTAGAATTCCACTTAACTCAGGACTCTCAGCCTGCCCTGATAATTTGTATCTACATTTCAAAGACTATGAATCATGAATGCATATTTCCATCTATTGTACAATCTCACAAGATTGCTTAAAGGAGAGGGGGTGGATTGTTTTTAAATCTAATCTTCCCAGTACTCATCTAGGAAATTTCAAATCCGACAGCTTTTCATTCAGATGGGTGTATGTTGTTTCTTGTTCTTTTTTTTCAGTACATACTTCTGAAAGCAGCAGAAGCAAATATGTGTGCACATTGATTTACCCTAAGCATGAATAACTGTTTTCCCCAGGGTGAAATTACAAAGTAAACTTAGTGAATGGTGGAGCAAAATGAGTAGCTAGGGATCCTAAATGGCCTGTGGTTTGAATTAAGTCTTGTACTCCACTTCTGAGTAGTTGGAATCTGTTATTCCACCCCTTGCATTTTCCTTATTTCTTTTGTCCTGTCTTTCTGCCTTTCAGGCAACTGCCATGCTTTGAATGTATGTGTCTCTTCAAAATTCTTATGTTGAAGCTTAATTGCCAACGTGATAGTATTAAGAGGTGAGGACTTTAAGAGGTGATTAAATCATGAGGACAGAGCCATCCTGAATGGGATTAGTGCTTTTTAAGAAAGGTGTCAGGGAGCTGTTCATCCGTTCTGCCATGTGGGAACACACTGAGGGGGGCCATCATGAAAACAGAGAGAAGCCCTCACCAGACACCGAAGCTGCCAGCACATTTATCTTGAACTTCCTTGCCTCCAGAACTGTGAGACAATACATTTCTGTTCCTTTTAAATGACTCAGTCTTGGGTATTTTGTTATAGCAGCACGAACAAATTAAGACAGCCACATACTTTAAAAAAATGTTAGCAGTGACTATCTATATGTTAGGCACTGTGCTAGTCAATGCAGATATAGAAATAGACATCCTATGTTTCAAAGTATCTGCAGGCTAGCAGGGGAGAGAAAAACACATAACCATAAACCAAAGTGGCAAATCCACTCTTGTCCCAGAAAGTGAGCTGCTGATGTAAATTTAGTCTCTCAGATGGAATTTCTGTTGCAAAGAGACTATAATGACTAGTTGACAAAAATGTTCCTTTTGGTTTCCTTAGAATAATTATGTTTCTCATATAAATGAATAAATTGACATGTTCTAAGTATGTTTTTTGGACTGTGGTGAATTATTTCTCAAGATCCAGTTACCACAGGGTGAAATGACAAAACCACAGGGCTGACTCCGCCTTGCTGAGAAAGTGCTCTGAATACTCAGTAGTTTCAACAAGACACAGGCCCCCTCATGAGATTCAGCCTGAAGTGTCCACATTGAATATCACATCCTAGCAGCTAGTAAGGAATGGGATAAGTTGTATTTAGGGCTGTCAAAAATGCTTTGAGGTAAATCTCTAGTCGAAGTAACAATTGGGCAGAGACAAAAGAGAGCAAATATTTGTTGAGTTTCTAGTACATTGCTTTATGTGCTTAGCTTAGAGCAGCTGTTAATTATCTCAAATCACACATTCAGTAGGTAGTAGTTCTCAAATTTGAATGTAATACACATTCTGCCTATTTTTCTTTTTTAAGAATATTATTAGATACTATATCAAGAACTGTAAGGTATTTTATGCTTTTTAGAATAGCATTTTCATAAAAAAGTATTCCTAGGAAATAATAAGAGATGCACAGAAAGGATATCAAGGGTAATCACTGTTGTGAAATTTATACTAATAAATAAACTGGAAACAACCAAGAAAATCAGCAAGGTAAATGTGGATAAATGAATTATGATGTAGTCATATGATGGACCATTACACACAAAATTAAAAGCAGAATTTCATGACAGGAAACATTTTATGATGTAATGTTAAATATCAAAAGAAGAATGCAAAATTTTGAAGTGTATGATTTCACTATGACTTTAAAATGCACAGAAAAAAAATTGTAGAGGAAAATAAGTGCTTATCTCTGGATGATGAGCATACAAGTTAATTTAATTTCTTTTTACTTTTCAGTAATTTTCAAATATTCTAATATTAAACATATTATTTTATGACAATGAAATATGTTTATAGAATTATATTAATCGAGGCTCTTCATATAGTGATTGCAAGATTTTAGGCTGCTGCCACCTGTAGTAGTGGGTACAGGGACGCCACCACCCCACTCCTCCTGGTGACCCCTCCCAGCTGATGTGCATGCACCCTGCGGGGATGCTGTGGCTGCTCGCACATGCACGTGAACACAGATCCTGCTGCCACTGCCCTGAGTAAGTGCTTTGACTGCCCGAACCCCACCCCAAATCAGGGGGTTGTGGCCAGTGGGTCAAGAACACCTCAGTCCCTCAAGTGCAACAGGTTCCTAATCTTGAGGGGCCAGAAAATGAAGCCCAGGAGTGCTGAGTTGAGCCTTCACTGCTTAAATCTAATAGAAACAAAGCCAGTCAACCAGACCAACCTTATACCACAATCAAATCCCCAAGGGCATCAAAGAAGATAAAAGCAAAAAGAAAAAAATTCCAAAGGACAGCAACTTTAAAGTTTAAAGGAACATCAGCACACCTAGATGATAAAGAAACAGAGAAAGAACTCTGGCAACTTAAAAAGCCTTCTTACCTTCAAATGACTGCACTATTTCCCCAGCAATGGTTTTTAACCAGCCTGAAATGGCTAAAATGTCAGAAATAGAGTTCAGAATATGGATTAATGAAGATCACTGAGATTCAGGAGAAAGTCAAAACCCAATCCAAGGATACTAAGGAATACAAGAAAATAAAACAGGAACTGAAATTTGAAAAAGTTATTTTAAGAAAGAATCAGATTGACAGAGCTGGAAAACTCACTTCAAGTATTTCATGATACAACCACAAGCATTAACATCAGAATAGAGCAGCTGAGGAGAGAATCTCGGAGCTTGAAGATTCATTCTGTGAAATAACTCAGTCAGACAATAAGGAAAAAAGAATAGAAAGGCAAGAACAAAACCTCTGAGGAATATGGAATTGTGAAGAGAGACCAAATTGATGACTTATTGCAATTCTTGAAAGAAAAGGAGAGAAAGCAAGCAACTTGAAAAACATATTTGAGGATATTGACTATGAAAAATCCCCCAACCTTGCTAGAGAGGTCAAGATTCAATTTGAGGAAATGCAGTAACCCCTGTGAGATACTATCTAAAATGAACTTTGCCAAGACATATAGTCATCAAATTCTGTAAGGTCAAAATGAAAGGAAAAATGTTAAAGGCAATTAGAGAGAAGGGGCAGGTCACCTACAAAGGGAACCCAAGCAGGCTAACAGCAGACCTTTTAAAAGAAACCCTACAAGCCAGAAGAGATTGGGGGTCTATATTTAGTATTCATAAAGAAAAAAAATTTCAACCAAGAATTTTGTATCCAGTCAAACTAAGCTTTATAAATAGAAGAGAAATATGATCCTTTTCCAAAGAGCAAATGCTAAAAGAATTTATTACCACCACACCCACCTTACAAGAAGTCCTTAAGGGAGAGATATATATATGGAAAAGGAAGATGGTTACTGGCCACCACAAAAACACACTGAAGTATAGACCATTGACAATGTAAAGGAACTACACAATCAAGTCTGCATAACAACCACCTAACAAGATGATGACAGAATCCAATCTACATATATTAATATTAACCTTGAATATAAATGGGCTAAATCCCCCTGTTAAGAAGCACAGAATGGCAAGTTGAATAAAGAAGCAAGGCCCAACGGTATGTTGTGTTCAAAAAACTCATCTTACATGCAATAACACTTGTAGGCTCAAAGTAAAGGGATGGAGAAAAATCTACCAAGCAAGCAGAAAACAGATTCACAACTGAATTTTATCGGACATCTGGTCCTGGGCTATTTCTGTTTGGCAGGTTTTTAATTACTGATTCCATTTCAGAACTCATCTTTGGTCTACTCAGGATTTCAATGTTTTCCTGGTTCAATTTTGGGAAGTTGTATGTTTCTAGGAATATATCCATTTGTTCTAGGTTTTGTACTTTGTGTACATAGAGGGGTTAAAAACAGTCCCCAAAGGGCTTTTGTATTTACGTAAGATTGGTTTTAATGTCTCTTTTATTATTTCTGATTGTATTTCCTTGGATCTTTTCTTTTTTTCTTTGTTAGTCCAGCAAGGAGTCTCTCAATCTTATTTATTCTATCAAAAAAAAAAAAAAAATTCCTGGATCCATTGATCTTTTATATGGTTTTTCACATCTCAGTTTCATTCTGTACTCCTCTGATTTTGGTTATTTCTTGTTTTGTAATAGCTTTGGGTTTGTTTTGCTTTATTTTGTTGTTGTTGTTGTTGTTTATTCATTTAGCTCCTTTAGGTGTGATGCTAAGTTGTTAATTTGATATCTTTCTAACTTTTTGTTGTGGATGTTTAGTGCTATAAACTTCCCTCTTAACACTGCTTTAGCTGTGTCTCAGAGATTCTAGTATGTTGTATCTTTGTTTTCTTTACTTTTGAATAATTTCTTGATTTCTGCCATAATTTCCTTGTTTACTCAAAAGTTATTCACAAGCAAGTTGTTTCATTTCCATATAATTCTATGGTTTTGAGAGATTTTCTTAGTATTGATTTCTATTTTTATTGTGCTGTGGTCTAAGAATGTGGTTGGTATGATTTAGGTTTTTTGAATGTGCTGAGGATTGTTTTATGACCAATTTCATGGTCACTTTTAGAGCATGTGCCATGTGCAGATGAGAGAAATGTATATTCTGTTATTTTTGGGTAAAGCTTGCTGTAGATATCTACTAGGTCCATTTAGTTAACTGTGGAATTCAGGTCTGAAATATCTTTGTGAATTTTCTGCCTTGATGGTCTGCCTAATACTTTCAGTGGGGTGTTGATGACTTCCACTATTATTGTGTAGTTATTTAAGTCACTTAGTAGGTCTCTAATAACCTGTTTTATGAATCTTGGTGGTCTTGTGTTGGGTACATACATATTCAGGCTGGTTAGGTCTTCTCGTTGAATTGAACCCTTTACCATTATGTCATGCTACATTAAGAGAGAATCCTGTGGGGCAAAAGAATCTGAACAGCAGACCTTGAGTCCCAGGTCTTCCCTCTGATATAGTCTACTGAAAGGAGAAGGAACCAGAAAAATAATTCTGGTAATATGACAAAGGTTCTTTAATACCCCCAGAAGATCACACTAGCTCACTAGCAATGGATCCAAACCAAGAAGAAATCCCTGAATTGCCAGAAAAAGAATTCAGAAGGTCAATTTTTAAGCTAATCAAGGAGGCACCAGAGAAAGACAAAGTCTAACTTAATGAAATAACAAAAGGAATGATACAAGATATTAAGGGAAAAATCTTCAATGAAATAGATAACATACATAAAATGCTACTTCTGGAAATCAAGTACACACTTAGAGAAATATGAAGTGCACTGGAATGTCTTAGAAATGAAATTGAACAAGCAGAAAAAGAAAAACTTCAGAGCTCAAAGACAAGGTTTCCAAAGTAACCCAATCCAACAGAGTTTAAAAAGGAATCTAAACAGAATTTTTAAAAAATGATCAAAGTCTCCAAGAAGTTTGGGATTATGTTAAATAACAAAACCTAGGAATAATTGGTGTTCCTGAGGAAGAAGAGAAATCTAAAAGTTTGGAACACATATTTAAGGGAAAAATTGAGGAAAACTTCCCCAGTCTTGCTAGAGATCTAGACATCCAAATACAAGAAGTTCAAAGAACACCTGGGAAATTTATCACAAAAAGATCATTGCTAGGCACACAGTCATCAGGTTATCTAAAGTCAAGACAAAGGAAAGAATCTTAAGAGCTGTGAGGCAAAAGCACCAGGTAACCTATAAAGGAAAACCTATCATATTAAGTGAAGGTTTCTCAGCAGAAACCCTACAAGCTAGAAGGGATTGGGGCTCTATCTTTGGTCTCCTTAAACAAAACAATGATCAGCCAAGAATTTTGTATCCAGTGAGACTAAGTTTCATCAATGAAGGAAAGATACAGTCTTTTTCAGACACACAAATGTTGGGAGAATTCACCACTACCAAGCCAGCACTGCAAGAACTGCTAAAAAGAGCTCTAAATCGCGAAACTATTCCTTGAAGCAGACCAAAATAGAACCCCTTTAAAGGATAAATCTCACAAAACCTATAAAACAAAAACACAGTAAAGAATAATAATAAACCAAAGTATTCAGGCAACAACTACCACAATGAATACAATAGTACCTCACATCTCAATACTAACATTGAATATAAATGGCCTAAATGTGCCACTTAAAAGATACAGATGGCAGAATGGATAATAATTCACCAACCAAGTATATGCTGCCTTCAAGAAATTCACCTAACACATTATGACACACATAAACTTAAGGTAAACTCATAGCAAAACAATACTGTGGTGAACTGGGGACAGATTTGCTGCCACTGCTGCTGCTGCTGCCACCACCTCCACCTTCTGTTGCTTGGATAAAGCTGAGGGATGTGGCACTGTTAAGAGATTCCTAAAAGTTCCAGGCAAGTACTCCTAGCTGGGACCCTACAATTCAGTTTGCATCCCAAGGCTCTAAATCTCAGCTCCCCTAGGTCCTGGTACCTGGTCTTTGGAAGACACACACAGAAAGGACTTAGATACCTTCTCAAAAGGATGGAACAAATAAAACTTATATTCCCTGCTCTCCTCTTGCTTGGAAGATCATTTAAGATTAGGAGGTGAAGTGACTTTTCCCACTGAAGGGGACACAGAGCAAACTATGATTAGGAGTTTCCAGAGACCTGTGTTCCAGCCATGGTTTCCCTATGTCCTCGCCTTGGGACCCAGCACTACTTTCTAAACCTTTTTGAGTCTCAGTTTCCTTACCTATAAACAGAAATAATAATAGGACCAACTGTGCAGAGCTGTTGTGAAGGAAAAAAATATTCCATGCAAATGAACACCCAAAATAAGCATGACTAGCTGCTCTTATATCAGACAAAACAAACTTTAAAGCAATAACAGTTAAAAAAGACAAAGAGGGACATTATATAATGATAAAACGGTTAGTCCAACAGGAAAATATCACAATCCAAAATACATATGCATCTACCACTAGAGCTCCCTAATTTATAAAACAATTACTACCACACCTAAGAAATGAGATAGACAGCAACATAATAATAGTGAAGGACTTCAGTGCTCTACTGACAGCACAAGACAGGTCATCAAGAAAGTCACCAAAGAAACAATGGATTTAAACTACACCCTATAACAAATGGACTTAACAGATATTTACAGAATGCTCTACCCAACAACAGCTGAATATACATTCTATTCATCAGCACATGAAACATTTTAGAAGATAGACCATATGATAGCTCACAAAACAAGTCTCAATAAGTTGAAGAAAATTGAAATTATATCAAGTACTCTCTCTGACCACAGTGGAATAAAATTGAAAATTAACTTTAAAAGAAACACTCAAAACTGTGCAAATACAGGAAAATTAAATAACCTGCTCCTGAATGATCATTGGGTCAACAATGAAATCAAGATAAAAATTTAAAAATTCTTTGAGACTGGGTGCAGTGGCTCAAGTCTGTAATCCCAACACTTTGGGAGGTCGAGGTGGGTGGATCTCTTGAGACCAGGAGTTCAAGACCAGTCTGGCCAATATGGTGAAACCCTGTCTCTACTAAAAATACAAAAATTAGCTAGGTGTGGTGGTGCATGCTCACAATCCCAGCTACTTGGGAGGCTGAGACAGGAAAATCGCTTAAACCTCGGAGGTGGAGACTGCAGCGAGCTGAGACTGTGCCATTGCACTCCAGCCTGGTCGACAGAGCAAGGCTCTATCTCAAAAACATAAAATAAAATAAAATAAAATAAATTATTTGGACTGAATGGTAATAGTGACACTTATCTCTCCTCCTTTCCCAAACATTATAAAAACCTTTTAACTGTACAACTACAAAGTCACTGAAAAAAAAACTCATCATAAAACATGTTTTTCCTTAAAAAGTAAAAAATAATACATGTCTCAATTAATTAAATAACTGTCTTTGTTTCTTGCTTCTATAATATACTTCCCACTGCACAAATCTCCCGCCACCCCACAAAATACTTAAAAAATAACTCTGTTCAAAACTCAGTCCGTTAAATATTAATCCAACTAGGCCAGTACACCTAAGTAATAAATATCCTCCTAAACCCCATCAGTCTCTCTAATTCCTTAAAAATCCCACTACAACACAACCTATCAAAGTCTCTGGAATACAGCAAGGCATTGCTAAGAGAAAAGTTCAAAGCCTTAAATGTCTACATCAAAAAGTCTGAAGGAGCAAAAATAGACAATCTGTGGTCACACCTCAAGGAACTAGAGAAACAAGAACAAACCAATCCCAAACCCAGCAGAAGAAAAGAAATAACAAAGATCAGAGAATAACTAAACTAAATTGATACAAACAAAGAAAACACAAACAAACAAAAAAACAATACAAAAGATAAATGAAAAAAAGCTGGTTCTTTGAAAAGATAAACAAATTTGATAAGCCTTAACTCATTCCAGCATTAACCCAAAAGTCAAAGTCCAAAGTCTTATCTGATACAAGTCAAGGACCTTCTACCTATGAACCTGTAAAATCAAAAACAAGTTAGTCACTTCCTAGATACAATGCGGGTACAGACACTGGGTAAATACACCTATTCCAAATGGGAGAAAATAGCTAAAACAAAGGGGCCACAGGTCCCATACAAGTTCAAAATTCAATAGGGCAGTCATTAAACCTTAAAGTTCCAAAATGATCTCCTCTGACTCCATGTCTCACATCCAGGTTACACTGATGCAAGAGGTGGACTCCCATGGCCTTGGGCCACTCCAGCCCTGTGGCTTTGCAGGGTACAGCCCCCTGCCATGGCTACTTTAGGGGGCTGTCATTGAGTGTCTGTGGCTTTTCCAGGTGCATGGTGCAAGCTGTCAATTGATCTACCATTTTGGGGTGTGGAGGACAGTGGCCCTCTTCTCACAGCTCCACTAGGCAGTGCCCTAATGGGGACTCTGTGTGGGAATTCCAATCCCACATTTCCCTTCTGCACTGCCCTGGCAGAAGTTCTCCATGAGAGCCCCGCTCCTGCATCAAACTTCTGCCTGGACATACAGGTGTTTCTACACATCCTCTGAAATCTAGGCAGAGGTTCGTAAACCAGAATTCTTGACTTCTGTGCATTCACAGGCTCAACACCATGTGGAATCTGCCAAGGCTTAGGGCTTGCACCCTCTGAAGCAATGGCACAAGCTGTACCTTGACTCCTTTTAGCCATGGCTGGAGCTAAAGCAGCTGGAATGCAGGACCCCATACCTTAAGGCTGCACAGAGCAGAGCCCAGAGACCGGGCCCACCAAACCATATTTTCCTTCTAGGCCTCTGGGCCTGTGATGGGAGGGACTGCCGTGAAGGTCTCTGATATGCTCTGTAGATATTTTCCCCATTGTATTAGTGATTAACATTCAGTTCCTTATTACTTATGCAAATTCCTGCAGCAGGCTTGAATTTCTCCACAGAAAATGGGTTTTTATTTTCTACTTCATCATCAGGCTGCAAATTTTCCAAAGTTTTATGCTCTGTCACATCTTGAATGCTTTACTGCTTAAAAATTTCTTCCAGCAGATATCCTAAATCATCTCTCTCAAGTTGAAAGTTTCACAGATCTCTGAGGTAGGGGCCAAAAGTTGCCAATCTCTTTGCTAAAGCATAGCAAGAGTCACCTTTACTCCAGTTCCCAACAAATTTCCCATCTCCATTTGAATTCACGTCAGCCAGGACTTTATTGTCCATATTACTATCAGCATTTTGATCAAAGCTATTCAACAAGTCTCTAGGAAGTTCCAAAGTTTCCCACACCTTCCTGTCTTCTAAGCCCTCCAAACTATTCCAACTTCTGCCTGTTACCCAGTTACAAAGTCGTGTCCACATTTTCAGGTATCTTTACAGCAGAACCCTACTTCTGGTACCAATTTACAGGTACCAGAAGTATTAGTTGATTCTCATGCTGCTGTGAAGAAATACCTGAGACTGAATAATTTATTTAAAAATGAAGTTTAATTGACTCACAGTTTCACATGGCTGGGGAGGTCTCAGGATACTTACAATCATGGAAGAAGGCACCTCTTCATACGGTGGCAAGAAAGAGAATGAGAGCCAAGCGAAGGGGAAAGCCCCTTATAAAACCATCAGATCTCATGATAACTTACTCAATATCATGAGAACAACATGGGGGAAACTGACCCCATGATTCAATTTTCTCTACCTGGTCTGACCCTTGACACATAGGGATTATCACTTAAAACAGAGCTACCATTTGACCCAGCAATCCCATTACTGAGTGTATACCCAAATACATATAAATTGTCCTGCCATAAAGACACATGCATGCATATGTGTATCACAGCAGTATTCGCAATGGTAGGGAATGGAATCAGCCCAAACGTCCATTACCAGTAGACAGGATAAAGAAAATATGATTTAGTAGCAGGTAAACATTGAGTACAAATGGACACAAAGAAGGGAACAACAGACATTGGGGCCTACTTAAGGGTGAAGGATGGAAGGAAGGTGAGGATAGAAAAGCTACCTATCATGTACTGTGCTTATTACCGGGGTGATGAAATAATCTATGCACCAAACCCCTGTGACATGCAGTTTACCTATTTAACAAACATGCACGTATACTTTTGAGCCTAAAATAAAAGTCAAAAAAAGGAAATTAAAAAAGAAAGTTTTTAAAGGGCTTTCATATTTGTTATCTTTAACATCTGTATTAGTCTATTTTCATACTGCTGCTAATAGAGACATACCTGAGGCTGGGTAATTAATAAAGGAAAGGCATTTTAATGGTCTCACAGTTGCACATGGCTGGGGAGACCTCACAATCATAGTGGAAAGTGAAAGAGGAGCAAAGGCATGTGTTCCATGGTAGCAGGCAAGACAGTATGTGCAGAACTGCCTTTTATAAAACTATCAGATCTCATGAGACTTATTCACTATTACGAGAACAGAATGGGAAAACCCACACCTATGATTCAATTACTTCCCACTGGGTCCCTCCCAGGAATGTGATATTATGGGAGCTAAAATTTAAGATGAGATTTGGGTGGGAACACAGCCAAACCGTATCATTTTGCCACAATCCCTCTCAAATCTCATGTCCTCATGATTTAAAACACAATCATGCTCTTCCAACAGTCCCCCAAAGTCTTAACTCATTTCAGCATAAGAGTCCAACTCTAAAGTTTCATCTGAGACAAAGCAAATCCTTTCTGCCTATGAACATGTAAAATCAAAAGCAAGTTAGTTACTTTCTAGACATAATGGGGGTACATGCATTGGGTAAATATGCCCATTCCAGACTGGAGACATTGGCCAAAACAAAGGGGATACAGGCCCCATGCAAGTTCAAAATCCAGCAGAGCAGTCAAATCTTAAAGTTCCAAAATAATCTCCTTTGACTCCATGTCTCACATTCAGGTCACTCTGATGTAAGAGATGGGCTCCCATGGCCTTAGGCCACTCTTCCCTGTGGCTTCGAGGGGTATAGCCCCCACTGCCATCTGCTTTCACAGGCTGGCATTGAGTGTCTGTGGCTTTCCAAGGCACACGGGCACAAGCTGTTGGTGGATTTACCATTCTGGGGTCTGGAGGATGGTAGCCCTCATCTCACAGCTCCACTAGGCCATGCCCTAGTGGGGACTCTGTGTGGGGGCTCCAACCCTGTACTTCTCTTCTGCATTGCCCTGGCAGAGGTTCTCCACAGGGGCCTTGACCCTGCAGCAAACTTCTGCCTGGATATCCAGGCGTTTCCATACATCCTCTGAAATCTAGGTGAGGGTTCCCAAACCTTAATTCTTAACTTCTGTGCACCTGAAGGCTCCACATCACATGGAAGCTACTAAGGCTTGGGGCTTGCATTCTCTCAAACCATGGCCTGAGTTGTACCTTAACTCCTTTTAGCCATGGCTGGAGCAGTTGGTATTCAGGGCACCAAGTTCCTAGGCTGTGCACAGCAGGGAGGCCCTGGATCTGACCCAGAAAACCATTTTCTCCTCCTGTGCCTCTGGACCTGTGATGGGAGTCCTGCAGCAAAGGTCTCTGACACACCCTGGAGACATTTTCTCCATTATCTTGGTGATTAACATTCGGCTCTTTGTTACTTATGCAAATTTCTGCAGTAGGCTTGAATTTCTCCCTAGAAAATGGGTTTTTGTTTTCTGTTGCATCATTAGGCTGCAAATTTTCCAAACTTTTATGCTCTGCTTCATCCTCAATGTTTTGCCACTTAGAAATTTCTTCTGCTAGATACCCTAAATCATCTTTCTCAAGTTCAAAGTTGCATAAATCTCTAAGGCAGGTGCAAAATGCCACCAGTCTCTTTTCTAAATTATAACAAGAATCACCTTTGCTCTAGTTCCCAAGAAGTTCCTCATCTCCCTCTGAGACCACCTCAGCACTTCATTGTCCATATCACTATCAGCATTTTGGTCAAAGCCATGCAATAAATCTCTAGAAAGTTCCAAACTTTTTCACATCTTTCTGTCTTTTGAGCCCTCCAAATCTCTAGGAAGTTCCAAACTTTCCCATATTTTTCTATCTTCTTCTGAGCCCTCCAAACTGTTCCAACCTCTGCCTGTTACCCAGTTCCAAAGTTACTTCTACACTTTCAGGTATATTAAAAGCAGCACCCCACTCTACCAGTACCAATTTACTGTATTAGTCTGTCCTCATGCTGCTAATAAAGACATACCTGAGACTGGGTAATTCATAAAGGAAAGGAGGTTTAATGGACTCACAATTTCACATGGCTGGGGAGGCCTCACAGTCATGGTGGAAGGCGAAGGAGGAGCAAATGCACATCTTACATGGCAACAGACAAGGGAGTATGTACAGGGGAACTACCTTTTATAAAACCATCAGATCTCATGAGACTTATACACTAGCACATGAACAGCACAGGAAAACCCACCCCCATGATTCAATTGTTTCCCACTGGGTCACTTCCATGACATGTGGAGATTATGGGAGTTACAATTCAAAATGAGATTTGGGTGGGGACACAGCCAAACCTTATGTCAATGTCATAAAGTAGATTAGAGAGTTATCCATTAGTCACCTTTATAGATGAGGCAATGGAGGCTCCCAAATAAATGACAAAGCAATTTGGCTGAGCTCACACAGTGACATTTGAGACATGAACTCTGGTCTTTAATGTTGCTTCCTGACCATTGCTCCATCTTTCTTTTACAACTCTATATGATTGATGATTAATTCAGAATCTCCTAAAATTTATTCTGAAGCCTCTTCTCTGCCTGCCCCTTCACTTTTTCTGTAAAAAAATTCTAAATGAATGATGAGAACTTGCTCCCCATGCCTATATACACCCATTTATTTTCTCTACTGAAATATAATTTTCCAATAGGTAGACCCATTTATGGACAAATAGTAAACAGCTCTCCCTCCAGTTTTGGTATCTGAACCCTAAACTATTTGTAAGCTTCAGAGATAAGTGTCTGAAACTTCAAAGTAAGATCTTTAGAGTGGAGGCCCATAAACATAAGATTACAGTCCTGTCTAATCTGAAAAGTCCAGAGAGCCCAATTGATAGCTTGGATTACTTTCCTTTTTTAAATGCTTATTTTATTATTATAAAGTTAATCTATTTTAAAGAAGCATTTATATGAGCTAAGAACCAAGGCTTAATGTATCTAGATATCTTTCAATAAACTAGTTGAATATCTAGTCACTGTTCAATTGTTCAAAGGACCTAAGTGGTTATTGGCCTGCAGGAAGGCTAGTAATGACTAGGAATTCTAGCTTACTCCTTTTCCCAGCCAAGAGAAAGAAGTCCTAGAATTCCTTCAAATGATGGGAGATTAAACTAACCTAACGGATTAATGTCAATGGTAATAAAAGTTTGACCTTTTATTATATCATAGTATCTAAGTTGGCTTTACAATGATTAATTCAGCAACTGTATTTTTCTGGCCCCAAACTCTGCATTCACAGTAGAAAGCAAAACCCAAGAAATGGATGAATTTGGGGGAAAATACTGTGTAATGTCTTTATTTTTCTCTCAGTTCCTTGGGAGATTAAAACTTATGTGATGAAATAGACTATTACAAATGAAATCAGTATGCTCAGACATGTTGCTCTTGTGAAAAGCATGGGGAAAATGTGAAATATGAACTAGTTAATGTATAACTAAAAATATGAGCCTTCAGCTGAAAGCATCTGAATTTTGGAAAGGATTCATGTCCTAATCAGCTCAGGCTGCTATCACAAAATATCATAGATTTAATATAAATTTATTGTTCAAAGTACTTGGGACTGAGAAGTCCAAGATCAAGGTTCTGACAGTGTTTAGTTCCTAGTGAGGGCTCTTTTTCTGGCTTGCAGATGGCTGCCTTCTTGCTGTACCCTCCCGTGACCTTTCCTTTGTGCATACATGTAGTGGAGGGGGAGAGAGACGGGGAGGGGGGGCGCGGGGAGAGAGAGAGAGAGAGAGAGAGAGAGAGAGAATGCCCTCTTACTTTTCTTATAAAACCACTAACACATTGAGGGACCTACCTTCATGACCTAATCTAATCCTAATTAATTCCCAAAAGCTCCATCTCTAAATACCATCATGTTGGGGAATAGTGCTTCATCATATGAATTACGGGGGGACATAAACATTCAGTTCATAACACTGGCATAGATTATAAAGAGCTAACTAGATTTCCAGAAGCATGTTTCTCTCACTTGAATGGAGATGAGGGCAGCATCTGCTACTGCTCTCCTGCTGGCTAGAAGGAAATAGATTGTGCTCATTCTGCAAAGAAAGAGTTACGCTTGCTGCACCTCAGCTTTCCAGCTCAGAGATTTACTTCCTGGGGCCAGATGAGCCCCGTGGCCTTTAGTGCCTGTCAAAAGACAGTACCTAGATCCTGACAAAGGGGCAGGAAAGCGAGAGGAAAAAGGATACCACAAAGTGAATTGTCAAGAATAAATTAAGATCTGTTGTCAGTCCCAGAACTAATTCCTAGGCTTTCTTTATCCCTGAATAAATCATAAGTGACATTGATTTGTATTCTATGTAGCAACAATCATAGTTCTACAATTATAGCGACTTGGAACGGCTCTCTAAAGTTTATTATTTTAACTTTAAAAAATTTTCAATCTTTTATTTTTCCGAAAACAACTTAATAAAATTGTAGCTAAACAGTTTTCCCATTTTCTACATGAAAGAGGCCAACAACAGCATATATACTAATACAATTTAATTTCAACTATTTTCTCAGTACATCTTATTTATGAAGAAAGACATTGTGTATTATCTCTAGTTAGATTATTCATGCCTTCATCAGAGTAAGTTTGTTAAAGGATATTATATCCCCTTGCAGATGAATCTGATTTGCTCTGCTTTCCTCTAATGGAACTGAGGATTCAGGTACACTTTCCTCAGATAATTCTAATTAGAAGGAAAGATTGGAAAATAAGTATTAATCTCTCATGTTCCCAATATACTGCAGTAGATAATCTGCCTGTGATTACAAGGTAAAAATCACAATTTATTTCAAGTTCACAGCTATATAAAGGATAAGGATGTAGCATAATTTCAGGGTAAAAATACTCAACAGTGTTGGAAATCAGATCAGTATATAATGGTATAGAGCAAGCTATCTGCCTTATGAGAGAAGAAAAAGGTACAGAGTCTATAAGCAATATTTTAGCCATGAAAACTCTTCCTGAATCAGACATTCTCAACTCTTGGATGCATGTTAGAATTATCTGGGAAAAATCCTAATGCCCCATGCCATACCCCATCAATTAAATCTGAATATCTGGAAGTTGGGCCCAAATATTTGAGGAGCTGGTTCCAATGTGCAAGTAAAGCTGAGAAGCACTCTGCAATAGCTCCTCACTACAAGTTGCTTTTGCACCAATCTGGCCTACTGGCACTTTTATAAATACAAACATTGGTGGATACACTGATGCTCAAACTAAAAAGTCCCTCTGGTAAGCTTTCCTCTCTTAAGCTTAATCTTATGGCACAAAAGGTGAAAATGTGTTGGCAATTATCAGGGTAAGTCCACCCAAATCCTGGGATAAAGTAATTAGTTACTTTAGGCACAAATCATAATTTCTAATTTTCTGAAGTTGCAAGAATATGAAAATAACACTTAATTTTAATTCTATAACATAGCTATCAAATTTTCTGTAAGTACTATATGGTTATTAGATTGACATTTCTGAAAATTTGTTGGAATAGCACATTTTTCTTCCAAGGAGATTTTGCAGGACTTATTTATTCAACAGACATTTCATTGAGTTGCTGTTATAATGTCAGCTCTTGTTCTAGGCCTTGGGAATGCCATAAGGAACAAGACTAAGACTTTATGTATATGAAGCTGATATTCAGTTTGGGAGAGATAGCAAGTCATTAGCATCCCTTGGCTTCTTCTTGGCATCTTATTTAGCCTCTTGCAAAATTATTCTCAAAGTTTACTGCGCACAAGAGCCACCTGGGGTACTAATTAAAATGTGGTTCTCTAGGTTCTATCCCCCGAGATTCAGGCTCAGAAAGTTTAGGAGGGCATTCTAACAAGCACCTTTGGTAATTCTCATGCAGGTGGTCCATTTATCACTTTGAGGAATACTAGGCTAGTATACTTGTCTGTTTCATTGACTTGCAATGAACACTATGGAATAGCAGAAGGATTTTTCAGGGCTTATCTAACAGAAAGATGTAATCTTAAAAGGATAACGCTTGCCATATAGGTGAATGGTAGCAGTTGGAAATTACTTTCTTGCTGTTAGAACAGAAAATGTAGCCTGTATGAGTAAGTAATCTTAGGAGAAAGTTTGACTGGCTACAGATTTGCTTATATTGATCTTATATTTAATTTACCCAGATCACCTCAAAATGTGGCCCTTTTGAGTGAAAAGGAGTGTCCAGTAAAATGTAAACCCACGATATTTCTGTGGTTTTATATTTTCTTCATTTAATATGAAAATGAAGAAATAACACCGCATGTAAATCCACAATATTTCTGTGGATTTACATTTTACTAGACATTCCTTTGCACTCAAAAGAGCCACATTTTGAGGTGATCTGGGCAATTTAAATAACTCTCTTAAGATAAATAAAATACAAATTATAAATTTATATTTTACTGGACACTCCTTTGCACTCAAAAGAGCCACATTTTGGTTCTTTTGGATTTAAGTTTAAGTTTGGATTTAGCCCCAAAGCACACACTATGAGAAGGGCAGGAGTTAGTATGGGCCTGGGAGGTTATACTTAAAACCCCTTTATAATTTTTTTTTTTTTTTTTTTGAGACAGAGTCTCTCTCTGTCGCCCGGGCTGGAGTGCAGTGGCGGGATCTCAGCTCACTGCAAGCTCCGCCTCCCGGGTTTACGGCATTCTCCTGCCTCAGCCTCCCGAGTAGCTGGGACTACAGGCTGGCGCCACCTCGCTCGGCTAGCTTTTTGTATTTTTTAGTAGAGACGGGGTTTCACCGTGTTAGCCAGGATGGTCTCGAACTCCTGACCTCGTGATCCGCCCGTCTTGGCCTCCCAAAGTGCTGGGATTACAGGCTTGAGCCACCGTGCCCGGCCAACCCCTTTATAATTTTAATGACAATTAGGTCAGTTCACTTCATCTTGCTAGGCTTTACTTAATCAAAGTTTGATTAGATGATTTGCTAGGTTTCATATAACTAAGAATGCCTTGTGAAGGGTCAACCCAAATCTGCAGATTATATCTAGCTAAAAATTTTAAAAAAGTTTTTCTCAGAGTTCTAATAGATGCTTGCATGTTTACCCATGTTTTCCACATGCACACATATGGCAACAGAAGGAAGTTTGAAGTGACAACAGACACTACCAAAACAATCTACAGTCAATCATTAGTAGAACTTATAAAATTGGTCACTTATTCAATTGAACAACCTATTCACTACAAGGGTGGCCAACTGTCCTGGTTTGTCTGAAACTCAGGGATTATATGGAATATGCTAAAACCAAGAAGAGCTGGTCATCCTGGTTATCCATCAGCTATTTAAGAGGTTACTGCTCCCTTAGTTTGTAGTCTAGTTTAGGAGATAAAAGTAGCAGACACACAAAAATAATTGAAAAAGAATTCTATGCTAAACTGGGTGATATTGTCAAGTACAATAGGGATTCTGAGAAAGAATGTCAGTGTGGGCTGCAGTTGCTGCAGTTTCATAAATTAGGTGGAACCGGATCCCAATTTTATGGCTTGCAGTTCTGCTTCCTTCTTTACAAGAAATGTCATCATCCTTTTTGTGCTCAAGAAACATGAAAATGACCTAGGATATATAATTCATATTTGTCAGTCAGGGACACAGGATAAGATTAGTTTAAAACTAAGTTGACTTTAAAGCTTTAATTTGTCTCTTATTTAAATAATTAGCATTTATTTTTTCATACAATGATGAATGCCAGGAATACAAAATAAAATAAAATAAAATACAATTTCTATCCTTGATGTGTTTATTGTCTAGTGAGGAACATACATATTAGTGTATAAAAAGGTAAATTCAAGGATATGTGAGAAGACCTGCGATAGAAATATTTGGAGAGTTATGGATACCTTAAAGAGAGAAATATGTAAGAAATGAAATTGGAACTTAGTAAATAACCCTATCTTTTTCTGTGTTTAATATCAACATCTATTTCAGGACATTCTTAGTTTTAAGTCAGCCAAATGAAATAGCTTGATTGCAGATACTTTATAGTAAAATAGTCATTTAATGTGAAAATGAAGAAATAACACTGCATATTCTAAAGTTCTGATTACTTGGGTTTTAGTTAATCAGATGGGCTTTACCTTGGGGTAAAGTCAGACAAACTTATCAAAAAACAACATGGAGGTGTGACTATAGTAAGTGTGTTAGCAAATGCACAGGATATACATTTGGCAAGACTCAGTGCTGTCCCAGGAACCTGAACTTTGGAATTTCCTGAATTTGCAGGGCTTGCGGTATTTAAGTGGAAGTTAGGTAGATAGTAAGCTGGCTTTTATAGTTCATCAGTAAGTTAAAACACAGAAAGAAACTCTTAAAAGGAAGAGTGCTATGTCTTTAGGAATTATAGTTGCAGTTGCTAAAAACTGCAGAGAGAGAGAGAGAGGAATTATTCTGTATACCCACTGTGCTAGGTGCTGAACCCTTATTAAAGATGAATAAGATCTAAGATCTGGTTGAGTCAAACACTGCTTGGTGTGAATGCCAGATATCAAAAACAAATATGACATTATTGAGAATAAAGAGAGGTAAGAAAGGGGAAGAAAAATGATTCAATTAACATCGAACTTGGAATCAACTAGCCTCATAATTCTAAATATAGAGTTGGCAATTAAATTTGGGAACCAGAGCATACGGTGGATAGAAAGACCATAAACATTAAATCCCACCTCACTGGCATGCACAATATTTTACCAAACAAGCAGAAAATCAGACCAGCCCAGGAAATACAAACATCCCAGAAGTAGCCAATAGACAATTCAAGACAACTCACTGGGAAGGATGGAAGGAACTCAGCCCTCTCATCTTAGAGCAAGATTTACTTTCCTAGGGTGCTGGCTGGATCCAAGATGGTGCCCTAATTCCATCTCCAGTGTAGAGTGCCCACTGGGCACTCAGGAATTTGTCTTACCCCTGTGAAGAGGCTGGACCATTTGCATTGCGGCAAAAGAGCAAGGAGACAGAGAGAAGGGATCACTGAACCCAGTTGCTCCAAAAGCCTGTGAAATAAGAATTTACCTACCTCTCTTCAAGGACATTTTAGGACATATGTCCTCCTTGTGTGAGTTGTGGGTTTCCTACCCAAAGGCCAAATGCATGGGCTGACTTTTGTGCACCCAGTCACATGCATAAGATTAATAAGTGTTCACAGACTCCCAAGCCTGGTCTGAAAACCACAAAGTAGGACATTGTGCCTTAACAGGTTGTACATGTGAGTTTCAACTTTACATTGATTTCTATGGAGAACTTAAAAGAAATTTTTTTAAATTTGCATTTCCAGTAGTCAACTTTGAAAAATATCATTATCAAAGGTAAGCATCAAACATTTAAATTACATTTCTTGGAAACTGACTTTGGAGATTTGTTCCTTGATTCCAGTGTTATATACATCTTGCTCTGTGACCTGCTGCATAAGTCATCCTGATCTCTACAGGCTTCCTCTCTTCTTTCTACCTGGATGTTCATCTCTCTTCTTTCTACCTGGAAGTGGTATTTTGTTCATTGCACTTGGAACGTTCTGACAGGGTCAAATCCTGCCTCTGCCAGTTACCATATTATTTAGCCTTTCTGTCTTCTTTTGGGGTTGTTAACAAAAATACACAACACAGAGAACTAAAGTAAGTATTGAAGAAGATAGTGTATGCAAAGCACTTAGCACTGTGCCTGACTCACAGTAGTACTCAATAAATGCTATTTTTACATGCTTCTGGCACAGGCAGCCCTGACTTACAAATATCTGATTTACTGTGCCCCGTACATGTGAAGAGGATGAAACCATTACAAAGGCACTCCCAGAGCCTGCTGTCAACACCAGAAACCCCACTGTTCTAGCTAAACCCTTGACTGCTTCTAAACCAATTACTCAGCAGATGTACAATTCACAGTTTCAGAATCCACATACAGTTCACCAGTCCTCTGTCTGCCTTACTCAATCTCATGCAATCACAACTAGAACACTTAGATTAGGGCTTCTGGGGTCTACGTTTTTGGCATTCTGCCTCAGAATGAGGGTCCTGATGTTGATACCAGGAGCCTAAAATGCAAATTAAGAAGGGTGATCATGGACCAGCTTGTGGCCCAATGGGGCAGAGTTAACTAACATGTGTGGTCCCAGACTATCATAAGGAACAATTCAATTAAGCCCCAATACGTGCTTTCCAAACCCAAAGGGCACTATTCCAGACAAAATGTCTTGCCTTTAAATTTGAAGGGGAGAGAAAAATGCCAAACTGTAAAATATCTTCATTGGATTTGTTCCCCTAGCTCCCTGCATTTGCATAAACATGCCAGTCAGTTCAGAATCCTGTATTTATACCTTTCATTTGGTCAGAAAGATAAAAGACATGAAGAAAGTTTCCCTATTTCTCTTCCCAGCGGGCTCCCTGTGTCTGAGTTCCAAGCCACAGCATGTGACAATGGGAAATCTTATCTGTTCTAGTTATTTGTTCTTTGTAGATCTAAAACAGTTTAAGTTATAACAGCATTCCCTAGGCCTTCAGCACAAATAATTCACACTTGCAACCACACACACAGTTACCGCAGTGTGGTATCATAAAGACTTCAGTTCTGCAAGAGACACTAAATTTAATACCAGCCTTCAGGAGCCAAAAGCCATTGCTCAGTCCTTTGCAGAGAAACTGATTTAATTAAGATGTTTTATGTCCACTTTTACACTTTTAAATGTAGAAATTTAAACATCTATAATATTAAATAATTCTGTCTTTAGAAGCATACTTTTCTCAGAAAAAACAGACCGGCAGGTTTTCATTTACACAAAATATTCCAGCATCAAGAGCCTTCTCAATTAGCTGCCAGGTTTCACTTTGTCTCAGTAAATTAGCAGAATGTAAATGAGCCAAGGTCCATGAAAAATCTCCTCATTGATTGCTTCTCTTGGTTTTGCCTCAAACCCTTCAGGGCTTGAATATTTGACATTACGCTTTCAACTTACATATTATTTGCATGAAACTGACAGAGCTTTAAAAAAATTTTTTTAGTCAGAGTCCCTAGAAATGCTCACAATGCATTTTAACAAGTGATAGGCCTGTCTTTCTTCAGGAATATTTGCTTTGAAAGGGTAAGAAATAATTAGACTAGCATGTGCTATCTTCAGTGAGGGTTGGCAACTTAGAACTAGGGAGCTGTTGGCAGGCCCTGGCTGTCATTGTTGGTGTTGTGGGAAGCCTTTCTGGAAGTGTGTCCGAAAATTGTAAGTGGACTCATTCCGACCTTTTCTGGCCCTGGTCCCACCCTGTTAAAACAAGGTTTTCGGGGTAGGATTCCAAAAGGCAGAGGCGAGGTAGGAAAGGTGGACAGGATGTCACGGAGCGGAAAAAAAATCATCACTAGCCTAGGGAATTGGGACCTCGTTTGAGTTCCGGTTCCGACACTATGTGACCTTGGACAAGCCACTATTCCTGACAACAGCTTCCCCTGGGCTGTGGTACAGAGAGATTGCATGTTGGAGCAATTCCTAGCACCCACCAGCTATAGCACTGTTATTTACACTTCTACGGAAGAAAACATATAGAAATGCAAGTAAAAGCTAGGTTCTTACAGAGATAACATGGAACCCACATAAATTTCTTTTCTTTTAAAAAAATTACTGACAAATTTTGGTAGTTTATTATTAGTTATCTAATTATATATAACATCCCTGTAGCCCTGTGGCTGACAGCCAATGATGTTTCATTCTCCAAATGTAATACTTAATTATTGGAAGACTTTTCTGAGAGTTACTTTGATAGAGAGGTTTAATTAAAAAAGCAAAAGTTGAACTCTCTTATCTGTAAATGGGAATCAAAAACAATGACTACTCCATCCTCTAGGGTTTGTGGTGAGGAGCTATAGAATGCTGCTGAATGTAAAGGGCTTTGTGTAAGTGGAAAGGGGGTACCCATGCATAGATGCCTGGAATGCTCTGTGCAAAATTGGAGGCACCACAGACAGAGCATGAAGGTATGTGGATTAACATCATGAGGCAGGATGGGAAAGACTGCTGTGGAGAGGCCCAGGACCCACAGTTGCCAGCAGAGCTTCCAGCAGAGGCCTTAGCATGCAGTAAGAGATCTGTAAGTATCCACTGAATGAATGAATGAGTGAATGTTTCAATGAATAAATGAATGGATGATGGAACAAAACTGCACAATAGGTTCTGGATTATGAGTTCCAAAACAATGGATTACGTTGAAACTCCTATTTCTCCCTTGAGTTCTGGTGCGTGTGCTAGGTCTGAGAGGGATGGTTCCAGTAACAGATGTTGATGTTACTCCCAGTAACAGGAAGCAGAGTGTAGAGATTAAGGCAGGGGCTTTTACATCAGATTACCTGGATCCAAATCCCAGATCTACCATGAGCTACTTGAGATGCTCATCATTATCTCTAACACTTCTGTGCCTTAGTTTCTGTAATATGGGGAAGAAGATGGTAATGAAAATGATGATGATGGTGGTGACTACCTCATAATATTCTCATAGGGATTAAATGAATCAGTACACACAAAGTGTTTAGACAGTGCTTGAAGTTCTCAAAAAATTTTAGTTATTACATTTGGACAATGAAGCATCATTGGGACCTAATTGCACTGTACTTATAAATTTACGTGCATGCTACTTCTAAGCAGTTTCACTTGAATTTGAGTGGGAGTTCACACCCCAAGGAATAAAAAGGCTTAGCATTTGAAGTCAGGGAAACAAAGCCTGAAAACTTGCTCTGATTCTTACTGAGTAAACTTGGACAAATAAATCATTTTTCCTTTTTGAGGCCCAATTCCTAACACGCAAAATAGGGAAAGTAATGATGATACCTTATACAGCTGTCATGAGGATTGAATTAAATAATACATGCGAAAGGAATGTATTAACTTTAAAGACTACCTAACAGTTATTGTACTATTTTTCCAAATTTGCTTAACATTTGTATAATGGTGAAAATTTTTAAGTGTTTTTACATACACTGTTTCAGATCAATAACTCATGTTACTTTAGTGTTGTCCTAATTCCATATTATGTAACACAAATTAATAAATTACCCTAATATAATTATATTGTAGGTGGACAGACTCAGTCAGGTGGTTCTCATTTAGAGTCTCAAATAGGTACAGTTAGAACTTGGCTGTGGCTGTGGTTTGAGGCATCTGAATATTCCACCAGGCAATACTACCAAGGGGGCTTCTTAGGGCACATTTTTTTTTTTCAATTCTTATTTTGGATTTACAGGGTACATGTGCAGGTTCGTTACATGAGTGTGTTGTGTGATGCTGAGGTTTAGGGTGTGGATGATCCTGTCACCAAGGTATTGAGCACAGTTCCCAATGGATAATTTTTCAGCACACACCCACTTCTCTTCCTTCCCCTTATAGTAGTCCCGAGTATCTATAGTTCCCATCTTTATGTCCATGTGTACTCAATGTTTAGCTCCCACTTATAAGTGAAAACATGCAGTATCTGGCTTTCTATTTCTGAGTTAATTTGCTGAGGATGTTACTGCATAGGACATGATTTTATTAATTTTATGCCTGCGTAGTATTTCATGGTGTATATATACCACATTTTCTTTATCCAGTTCACCATTGATGTATACCTAGGTTGATTCCATGTCTTTGTTACTGTGAATAGCACTGTGATGACCATATGAGTGCATGTGTCTTTTTTGTGGAATGATTTATTTTCCTTTGGGTATATAGCTAGTAATGGGATTGCTGGGGTGAATGATGGTTCTGTTTTAAGTTTTTTGAGAAATTTCCAACTGCTTTCCACTGTGGCTGAACTAATTTGCATTACCACCAACAGTGTAGAAAGCATTCCCTCTTCAGAACTTTGCTGGCATCTGTTACTTTTTGACTTTTTAATAATTGCCATTCTGACTGGTATGAGATGGTATCTCATTGTGGTTTCGATTTGCCTATCTCTGATGATTGGTGATATGGAACGTTTTTCCATATGCTTGTTGACTTCTTTTAAGAAGTATCTGTTCATGTCCTTTGCCCATTTTTGATTAAATTACTTTTTATTTCTTGTGGATGTGTTTAAGTCTTTTGTAGATTCTGGATAATAGACTTTTGTCAGATACAGAGTTTATGAATATTTTCTTACACTCACAGTTTGTCTGTGTAGGTTGTCTGTTTACTCTGTTGATAATTTCTTTTGCTGAGCAGAACCTCTTTAGTTTAATTAGATCCTACTTGTTGATTTTTATTTTTGCTGCAATTGCTTTTGGGGACTTAGCCATAAATTCTTTGCTAAAACTCATGTTGAGAAAGGTATTTCCTAGGTTTTCTTCTAGGATTTTTATATTTTGAGGTCTTACATTGAAATCTTCAGCCCATCTTGGATTAATTTTTGTACATGGTGAAAGATAAAGGTTCAGTTTCATTCTTCTGCATATGGCTAGCTAGTTATCCCAGCACCATGTATTGAATATGGAATATTTCCCTCATTGCTTATTTTTGTCAACTTTGTTGAAGATCAGATGGTTGTAGGTATGTGGCTTTATTTTTGGGCTTTCTATTGTGTTCCATTTGTCTATGTGTTTGTCTTTATACAAGTGCTGTGCTGTTTTGGTTACTGTAGCCTTATAGTATAGTTCAAAGTTGGGTAATGTGATGCCTTTGGCTTTGTTCTTTTTGCTTAGGATTGCTTTGGCTATTTGGGCTCTTTATTGACTCCATACAAATTTTAGAATATTTTTTTCCAATTCTGTGAAAAATGACATTTGTATTTTGATAGGAATGGCAATGAATCTGTAAATTGCTTTGGAAAGTATGGTTGTTTTAATGATGTTAATTCTTCCAATCCATGAGCATAAAATATTTTTTTATTAATTTATGTTGTCTCTGATTTCTTTCAGCAATGGTCTGTAGTTCTCTTTATAGAGATCTTTCACCTCTTTTGTTGTATTCCTAGTTACATTAATTTTTTGGTGGCTATTGTGAATGGAATTGTGTTTTTGATTTTGCTCTCAGCTAGGATGTTATTGGTGTGTAGAAATGCTACCGATTTTTGTACATTGCTTTTGTATCTTGCACATTTACTGAAGTTGTTTGTCAGTTCTAGGAGCCTTTTTGGCAGAATCTTCAGAATTTTTTAAGTATAGAATCATATTGTCAGCAAGAAGAGAGAGTTTGACTTTTTTGTTTTCCTATTTGGATATCTTTTATTTCTTTATCTTGTCTGATTGCTCTGGCTAGGACTTTCAGTGATATGTTGAAGATAAGTGGTGAGAACAGGCATCGTTGTCTCATTCTAGTTTTCAAGGGGAGTTGTTCCAGGTTTTGGCCATTTAGTATGATGTTGGCTATGAGTTTGTCATAGATGGCTCTAATTATTTTGAAGTATGTTCTTTTGATGCTTGTCTGTTGAGGGTTTTATCCTGAAGGAATTTTGGATTTTATCAAAGGCTTTCTTTGCATCTATTGAAATGATCACATAGTTTTTGTTTTTGGTTCTGTTTATGTGAATCACAATTTTTGATTTGTGTAGGCTGAACGACCTTTGCCTACTAAGGATAGAGCCTACTTGATCATGGTGAATTAACTTTTTGATGTGCTGCTGGATTTAGTTTGCTAGTATTTTGTTGAAGATTTTTGTGTCTATGATCATAAGGGATATTGGCCTGAAGTTTTCTTTTTTCTCTGTGTCTCTTCCTTTGGTATTAGGCTGATGCTAACCTAATAGAACCAGTTAGGGAGGAGCAACTTCTTTTTTATTTTTTTGAAACAGTTTCTTTAGAATTGGTACTAGTTCTTCTATATCTGGAAAAATTTGGCTATGAATCCATCTGGTCCAGGGCTTTTTTGGTTGGTAGGTTTTAAATTACTGACTCAATATCAGAACTTGTTATTGGTTTACTTACACTTTTACTTTCAGATTGTGTTTCCAGGAATTATCTGTTTCCTCCAGATTTTCTAATTTGTATGCATAATGGTCTCTAAGAATATTTTATATTTCTATAGCACCAGTTCTAACATCATTTGCTGTTGGGTTTATTTGAATCTTCTTTTTTTTTTTCCTTTGTTAATCTAGCTACTGGTCTACCAGTCTTGTTTATTCTTTTGAAAAACCAACTCTTGGTTTTATTGATCCTTTATAAGGATTTTTAAATCTCAATTTCATTCAGTTATTCTCTCATTTTAGGTATTAGCTATTTCTTTTTTCCTTTTATGTTTGGGGTTGCTTTGTTCTTTTTTTTTTTTTTCTTTCTGTAGTTTCTCTAGGTATCAACTGGATCTAATAGACATCTCCAGGATACTCCACCCAACAAACACAGAATATACATTCTTAAAACTATACAAAACAGGAAAATTAAACAGTTTGGTCCTCAATAACTCTTGGGTGAAAAATGAAATTAAGGCAGAAATAAAAAAATTCTTTGATATTAATGAAATAGAGAGACAACTTACCAAAATCTTTGGGATGCAGCTAATGCAGTGTAAGAGGAAAGTTCATAGCATCAGATGCCTTCATGAAGAAGTTAGAAAGATCTAAAATTATTAATGTGGGTTCTTAGTCAACCTATCTGGCACCTGTGCCAGGAAGGCTGGAGTAGTGGGTGACTGGTCAGGCCTCCTTCTCTATGCTGCCCCTCTACATAACTAGCTTAGACTTCCTATGAGCAGAACAGCTTCAAAGTAGTCAGGCTTCTTACATAGGGACTGGCTCTGTCTAAAGTGATTGTTCTAAGATATCAAAGGAGAATCATAAAGCTTTTTCTGACCTTGCCTCAATATCATTTTTCCTGAATTCTATTGGTTACCAAGGAGTTGTGATCCACATTCCCAAAAAGGAGACCTATAAAATCATGGCAGAAAGCATGGTTCATTAAGGAGCCATCTTTGGAGATTAGCTATTATTTATTATACAAATAACAGTCATTTAGCCTATGACTCCCAAACTCAGGAGCTCATTCTACACAAGAAGCATCATTTCTTGAATTTTCATGTGTTGATAAGACTTGACAGCCAGCTCACATATATAAATCTTCAAAAAGTTATGGAAATGCTAAAAATTAAGTTCCTTATAACAACTCTTAACTTTAAGGATGTTACTGTGTACAAAACATAATACACAAGAAAAACAACCCAGTCAAACCTGACTTCTTTATGAGGAAGAAAAACTCAGATAAGTTTGAGATATCATGGTCCTAACGCTGCCCAATAGCCTCAATCAGTGCTCCAGACTCTGGAGTTGCCCTTCCTTGGATCCATAATGTACTGTGAAGCATTGCAACATAGCAAGTGTTCAGGGAATTTCATTATACATAATCCTACCTGAAGAAACTGTTCTAGCGATTGTCATTGCATTGTCATCAATTACAAATATCATTCAACCTTCACTTATTCATTCCTTTTTAAAATGTAAATTCTTATTTAAAATTTAATTTTTAATTGACAAAATTTGTCTAAATCTAAGGAGTACAATGTGATGTTATGGCATCTTTATATATTGTAGAATGATTAAATCAGGCTATTTACCTCACATACTTATTTCTCTGTAGTGAGAACGTTTAAAATATCCTCTTTAAGTAATTTTGAAATATAGTCCAAGGTTTTAATTAGACAGGAGAAATAAATTAATCTATTTATTTCTTCTTTTATTCAAATCAATAGCTTTCATATCTGAGACACTGGTTTGGCATCATGTATCATTAACCTGTGTGTGTGTGCATGCACAAAGGCACATATATGTTAAAGTAAATATCTTAAGAATGCTTCCCAGAAAGAAAATAAGCTTAATAGAAGATGAATTTTTTAACCTCCTGATGTTTGTACTGTGAACATTTTTCTACTTACTGTTCACATGTTTCTGCTCTCCAACTTCTAAGTCACTATGTATGTCATACTTCAAAAGTCTAGCTCACTTCTTTAGTGAATTGTTCCTGATTATTGTAATTTGCAGTGATCTCACTTACCTCTTACTCTTGTAGTATCATTTGTCTGTTCTATTCCCTGACACTTGCATAGTGCTTCCTTGAGTTCCCGTATTTACTAAACTATCTATTATTTACTAAACTATCTATTAATATGTAAAGAACCTCTTCTATCACTCTTTACTTTTTTATCTTGCTTTATTTTTATGTACTGGATTTATTGATGCCAAACATGTGTTACATATTTATGTACTTATTTGGGTTTTATGTATTTTGTTAAATGGTATATAAATACCATCAAAGCAGGAATTTTGTCTGTTTTATTCATTGTTGTATCTTTAGCACCAATGAAAGTGTCTGACACAGTAGATAATAAATCTTTTGGGAATGAATAATTGTGTGGTGACTGAGTCTTCTAGGCCTGTGCACGCCCTTGGCATATTCATACCCAGAATTTGCTGGTGGATAAGCAGGCATGTTGCTCATGCTTCAGCTTTTCAGTGTGCCAAATGGACAGTATGTCACTTCCATTCTGTCTTGTAGAGATGCTGTGAGGATGACACTTGGGCTAGGAGGGCTGGCGTAGCTGGGGCTGGCCAGGCCTTCTTCTCTATGCTAAAAAGTGATATTGAGTGGTGTTCTAATTCATTGATTAATAATAGTTCAAGTGTTCCCGGGGTATAGTCACAGTTTCAGCTTGTAAATTGTTCTGTGATTACTTCAATTAAAAAGAAAATGCATATAATCAGAAGCAACTTCATTTGAATGTAACACTGTGAACTATGTCAGATTAATTATCCCCTGTAACAGATAGAACAAATTACCCTTTGCTGTTATCATCCCCCAGTGATCCTATTCCTTCCTGCTTTATACTGCCCTATATAATCTTGTAAAAATCTGTGAGCCTGGACAACATGGGGTACCCCAAATTGAACCAAGGTCACAGGTGTTGATTTTCTTATCATTCTGTTCCTGCAGTATGGCACTATCACTCAGCTCTGAACTTCAGGAAGGGCAAGAGTGGTGGGACGCTGAGCAGGTGCTACAGTGTGGGCCAGATGCACCATTTGCAGCCTCTGTGGAACCATGGACCTTCTAGGCCATGGATTTCTGCAGATACAACAGGCTGCCTACATTGAAATAATTTCATCCAGGTATTTTATGTAAATTCTAAGCAGCAGGGCTCACTTTCTGAGATGTAACATTGGACTTTTCCCATCAGCTTTATGGTGAACCTGGGAAGGAACATTAAAAAACTGGGAGGCAGAGGACATTAATTTTTGGAGGACTACCTTACCCTTTATAGCTTCATGCTCCTTTTCACCATTGGGGTTCCCTTCTGGTACTTATCTACCTCTATTTTTCATATTTCCCCAGTCCTGTTTTATTCATTCATTCATTCACTCATTCATTCCTTCATTCAGCATACATTGATCAGATGCCTAACCATATGCCAGGCACCAGGTACATGAGAGCACATAAGGATCAAAAACTAGGACACAGTTCATGCCCTCAAGAGTTCAAAGTATAAGAAGGAGGAACTCTGTAGTGCTTCACTTTTCAAGGGACAACTTTCAACCAGTACTAAGTCACTCAGCTCATTCAGCTTGCCGCATGTGAACACGCATGGTCTGATCTGAGCGCTAGGTCTGAGCAGAGTCAGGGTAAGAGGGTGACATGGGTGTAGGGAGCAGAAACAAAACAACATGTCTTGTTTCTCAAGAATCTCATGGTCTAGAGGAGGAAAAAAAGGGCTGTTAACAAAAACGAGTATAATGGAAGGGAGAGCAAGGTTAAGGTCAGCAAGAGAAATTTTAAAAATGCTATGGACATTCAGAAGAAGGAGAGTTTACATTCAGGTGCTGGGAGCAGAGAAGAAAGGCCAGGGAATGCTGCCTGAAGGAGGGACTAGTTCATCTGGAGGTTGAAGGATGGTTGGAATTTCTTCAGGCTGTTGAGGATGACTTCCAGACCTAGAAAAAAGTGTGGCAGACAGAGAGCATATAATTTGTTTAGCAAAGATGGCTTTACATGCCCAAGTGAGAGAATAGTGCTTCATTAACTTACAGAGAGGATTCCCTTGAGACTTTTGAACAGATTGACTTATGACTGATTGCTCAGAGCTGCCCTTTAAGATGAGCAGTTTTCAGTCTTGGGTGGGATAGGCTTGAACCAGATGAGTCTGGGCACCAGTGAGCAGACTACTCTGGAAGAGATAATGAAGTGGTAGCAATGGGACCCCTGCAAAGAGACAGTACTCAAGTGATGCTTATGGAACTAGTATTTTCAACTCAATGAATGTGGGGATAGAAGAGATGAGGAGTTAAAGACAGAGCTGCACAAAATGTTTTCTGGTAACACCAAAGGGCTTGCACTGTCCACCTTGATGACATTGAATCTTAGATGACATTGAATCTTAAGGAAGTCCTCACTTCAGTCTGTTAACCTTAGTTAACTCCTCATTGTGACCTTTGGCATGTTTAGAAACAGTTCTGATATCAAGACATGTGAAACATTGTTCAATGGCTTAGATTTATTCACCACTTGGACTCTACCAAAGCCTCTTTGAGTGATTTTGTTGTTGTTGTTTTGGACCTTTCATTCTACTGCTTGCACATTTGCAATGATCTTGTATGTCCAGGAGATGCAGCCTAATTGTGTGGTGCCATCACTCATGGACCCTGGGATTCATTTCCCTCAGCAATGCATATGAGAGCAATCACTCTTTCCATGCCATTCTCCTGTATCCTACATCAGGAAAATGCTGTCAAGTAGATTTCCAGCAGAAGTTAGATACTTTCCCATTGGTCCCCCTGCTCCTTTTATGTTGTCCTCCCTGTGGTCACAAATGTGCATGTAGGTCTGGCCAGACAGGACCAGAGGCCCCATGAATCCACAGAATATAGAAATTGCTCTGGATGGGCCACCACATGATTTGCAGGTGAAGTAGGCAGCCTCTTCGTGGTCCTATCTGAAGGGCAAGTATACATCTCTATATCCTAAATATCTCCCCAATAAACTTTTATATGAGAACAACTCCATTATTCATGTATTCATTCATTAATCCGTTCATCCATTCAACAAAAAATAGTGTCTCATTTCAGCCTGATACTGACCTAGCATACACAATGTCAACATCTGAGCTGTTAAAACATACAAATACACAAATACTTCATTACTGGCTTGTAAACAGCCATAACTCAGATCTCTCTGAGTGCCCACTGTCTTCTTCAGACAGCTCCAGGAGCCCCTGGAGGGAATTCCTTGGGAATTCCCTACCCCAACACACACACATATTTCCACAGAATCCCATGGCTAAAAGCTCAACCCCTCATACTTGGTGGCTGAGGTGGGAGAATCGCACAAGCCCAGGAGTTTGAGGCTGCAGTGAGCTATGATTGTGCAACTACATTTCAGCCTGGGTGACAGAATGAGACTCCACCTCTCGAAAACAATGAATGAATGAATGGATGAATGAATGAATAAATGAATGAATGAAGTACTTTAAAAAAGTCTTAATCCCTGTACATCCTTGCAGCCAGCATCTTTTCTGATTGGTTGGTAAACACTCTGCACCTGTTGTTTTATATTAAAAATAACACTCCTGATTTTATCCACTATCAGATACCAGATGAAAAATGAAATCCTAGAACCTTTGGAAGAACTAGGCAATGATCTTGACTTCAGGTAGCTTCCAGTCTCTGTGCTGTATTTGAGCAAGTGCATAATCGATTGGAATATATGTAGGAAAGGTGTGGTAGGCTAAATAATGGACCCCAGAGATTGTTCATGACCTAATCCTTGAAATCTTGAATGTTATCCTTAAAAAGCAAAGACTTTGAATGTGTTTAATCTTGATATAGAGGGATTATCCTGAATTAACCAGGTCCACCCTAAATACAATCATGTTCAGAGAGTGGCAGCGGAAGCTACAAACAGACAGAAGAGATGAGGCTATGGACCACAGAGCAGAGATTGGCAGCTACAACACAAGGAATGCTGGCAGCTGCCAGAAGCTGGGGGAAGCAAGAATGCCTTCACTCATAGAGCCTCTGCAGTAAGTGTGGCCACGCTGACACCTCGATTTTAACTTAGTGATACTCTTCTCGGACTTCTGGTCTCAAGAATTGTGAGACAATGAATCTCTGCTGTTTTATACCACTCAGTTTGTGACAATTTGTAGCAGTAGCCACAGGAAACTCATAGAGAAGAGTTAAGTAGACCTCAGATAGAAGCAGAAGGTTCTATGGATGATAGAGAAAGGAGAACTTAGTTCTTTTGGGGGCACCAAAAAAGGCTTCAGAGAGTAACGGTAATGGATCTGGGCCTTGAAATATGAGAAGGAATTGTGTGTGCAGAGGTGTCTGACAGAAGAAACAGTGTGAGGAACCAGCAGTCCTTCCATTTGTCTGGAGTGCGGCTTCTAAGCGGGACGAAAGAAAGCAGAACAGAGTAAAACAACAGGGAGTGGTGGGGCCATATTTAAAAGAAGAGCACATGTCCTACATCTAGGGGTTAAAATTCAGTTAAAAACACAGCCCCAGCTCTGTATTAACCAGAGTTATTACGTCTGGATGGACAAAGAGGTTAGTTTGGGATGAAATTTACTCAAGGAGTTTGAAGGCAGAACACAGAAGCCTTGTAGGATAGGCTGAGAAATTTGGCTAGGTTATGCACAGTGGTGGAATTAATTATCCAGATAGTGAAATGAAAAGAACTGGTCTTCAGGTGAGTCACTTCTTCTATCTAAAAAAAGATGTAGGTGTGTGATTTCTAGGACACTTTCGAAGAGTGTGTATTGCCTGGAAAAGAAAGGGGAAGACTTTAGGAAAGAGAGCTTTCCATATAAGCATATTGGCTTAATGATTGGCAAGTAGTCACCTTGAAAGTCCCAAGGGCTAGGTTTAAGAGCGGGAGAGAGTTGACAAGTGTCAGTGAGGAAGAGGCAGGATCTTAGAATCGATTTTCTGTGAAAATCGATCACATGGGGAGGAAAGGTGACAATCCATCTTACCCAAACAATTACAATTAGCATACATGCTTATCATTGCCTTTCTCACCCACTTCAGATTGCAATGATTATTATTATTAGTAGTTGAATTTGGATGCCCTCAGAACTCATAATTGACTTTTAATTAAGTGCCAAACTATTTCCAACTGTTTCACATACCCTAAGGTTTTCTGTCCCACTTCTAATTTACTTCAGATGCCTCCCAGCACATGAAGGGATGCAGAAATACACTTGAATGCAGAGCTGCAAGGAGAAATCATTCATACAGCCAACAGACACATGAAAAAATGCTCATCATCACTCGCCATCAGAGAAATGCAAATCAAAACCACAATGAGATACCATCTCACACCAGTTAGAATGGCAATCATTAAAAAGTCAGGAAACAACAGGTGTTGGAGAGGATGTGGAGAAATAGGAACACTTTTACACTGTTGGTGGGATTGTAAACTAGTTCAACCATTATGGAAAACAGTATGGCAATTCCTCAAGGATCTAGAACTAGATGTACCATGTGACCCAGCCATCCCACTACTGGGTATATACCCAAAGGATTATAAATCATGTTGCTATAAAGACACATGCACACGTATGTTTATTGCGACACTATTCACAATAGCAAAGACTTGGAATCAACCCAAATGTCCATCTGTGACAGACTGGATTAAGAAAATGTGGCACATATACACCATGGAATACTATGCAGCCATAAAAAAGGATGAATTTGCATCCTTTGTAGGGACATGGATGCAGCTGTAAACCATCTTTCTTAGCAAACTATCACAAGAACAGAAAACCAAACACCGCATGTTCTCACTCATAGGTGGGAACTGAACAATGAGATCACTTGGACTCGGGAAGGGAAACATCACACAACAGGGCCTATCATGGGGAGGGGAGAGAGGGGAGGGATTGCATTGGGAGTTATACCTGATATAAATGATGAATTGATGGGTGCTGACGAGTTGATGGGTGCAGCACACCAACATGGCACAGGTATACATATGTAACAAACCTGCATGCTATGCCCATGTACCCTAGAACTTACAGTATAATAAACATAAAAAATAAAAAAAAATTCTAAAAAAAAAAAAGAAAGAAAACCAAAGCCTTCTTTTTAAACAAATTCCTATGTCTTGTGCTGATGTGCATTATGTTCACAGCTACCCAGTAAATACATATTTAAACCAACAGCATATAATCAAATGTCATTAGGCAAAATATGATTCTGTAGTAAATTTATGGATACAAGAAAGGTTCACAACTAGCAGGACAAGACACCAAACCATGAAAACTAAGGCAACGGAGGGAGCACAGATTAGCATCATTATGTCTTCAAAGACACTAAGCACACTCCGAACTTAAGGCCATTGTGCAGGAAAGACCCTATCTGGAGAGCTCTTTCCTCCTCTGTGGCATTCTCCTGTTTAATCTTTCACATTTCCAGACAAATGTCACCTTATCAGAGAGGTGTTCTCTGGCCACTCAGTACAGAAAAAGCTGCTTTATTTTTCTTCATTAGTTAGGATGATTAATAACTGGAGTGAATGTAGAATGAATAAGTGATCTTTTCTAAGAGCATAATTAAAGTTAGCATGTATCAGCAAAGGTACTTGCTAAGTTCTGAATACAGTGAACCCAAATTTACTATTCCTTTGACTCATTCACTTACTTGTTCTTCCATTCACTCAACAAGTATTTATCAAACACCCACTCTGTCCCAAGCACTGTTCTCAGCAAAGGGAATGCTGAGAACAAGGCATTCCCTTGTTCTTGCCTCCTGAAAGTAACTTTCAATGAGGAATACACAAAGCAAACAAGAAAGAAAACAAGTAAATTATATAATGTCAAGTAGGGGTGTTGTTTAAAAAAATAAAGCAGAATAAGAGTGTAGAGACGGGATGCTTGTCTGTTGGATGCCAGGATCTGTTTGAGGGTACAGAGAGTATCTATCTGCCTTTCTAGGGTACACTGGAGCACATACCTGAATGAAGGATCTAAGTGAAGGGTCCAGTTATGGACCTATCTGCAGGAAGGGTACTAGAGACCAAAGGAGCAGAAAATACAAAACATGGTCGGTGTGACTAGAGCAGCATGATTTTATAGGGAAATGACAGACGAGGCTGAAGTGGGCCAAGTGGTGAGGGGTTTGTAGACCATGATGAGGACTCTGTACTTTTTTAAGTGAGATGGGAAAACATTGGAAGGCTTGGCACAGAAGTAACGTGATCTTATTTACAATTGTACAGGATCACGTAGTTTCAGTGTGGGGAATAGACTCTTCAATAAGGAGCCACCAATGAGGAGGTCAGTGCTTCACAGGAGAGATGATGGTGGCTTTGACTAGACTGGGAGGAAGGGAGATGGTGAAAGTGGTTGGGCTGGGGCTGTATCTTGAGCGCAAATCTCATAGGACTTTCTGTAAGGGTTTGCTTGTGTGTGAGAGAAAAAAGGGAAATTAAAAATGTACCTGAGATTTCAAGCCTAAGGACTTAAATAAATGGTATTGCAAATAATGAGTGGGAAAGGCCTAGGTAAGTGCAGGCAGGGAGGGGAGAAGTTAGAAGTCAGTAGTTTCATTTTTGATTAACTTTATTTGACATGTCAATGAACATCCAAATGAAAGGTTGAGTAGACAGTTGGAGAAACAATTTCCAAGCTTACATCAGTGAGATGTATCTTCCTCAATTCTAAGTATTATTAAATTATGCTTCTCAATTGCATATATAATTATATAGCTAGAATTATAAATACATTTGATGGATCACCATTGCCTATGAATAAAGTAACACTTGCGTTCAAAGAAAATATAGGGACATTTAAAATTTCAGTCTTATCCCCTACTGGGCCCTGCTATGCATCACATATTCTATGATACTTATCTGCCTTTTCTGTACTTTTCTACTTTTTTGAGTAAGTTGTTCCTTTAGAGGCTCTTCCCCTCAGTGGCCTCTATCAAATCAGATGCTACTTTCAATCTTCTTTCTATATATCTCAAATGCCATCTCTTTCATTAAGCATTTTCTGATTATCTCAAATGTTTATGACCTCTCGTTCTCTTAATTTCTAGTGAACATCATTTTTGTTATGTCCAGTGGTCCTTTTCTCCATATGGATTTTTATTATAGTTACTTGTGTTTGTAACATTCACCTCCCCTATCAAACGCCTCATCTTTGCAACTGCACCGGACAGTCCCACTGCAGTCTTGGCTGCCAACAGCTCCTACCTCATATGTCACATACATATACTTCAGATATAGAATACTAACCTGTTAGGAGACTCTTTTAGTCATCTGGAACCCTTAAAATGGCTTTTCCAATAGACATCAATCCATGTTTAAATAGTTCCTGTTTGTAGGGTGCTTACTGTTCACCAAACCTATGCTGAATCTTTTACCTATATCATCTTTAAACCTTGTGGTTCCACATAACAAATATATTTGCATACCCCTGAGGATAACCTATAATAAAAGTGCTTTGTTGGTGTAACAAAACTGAATTCTCTTTCACAACGATCCTATGCGCAAATGTATAATCTGGGGGCTGCCAAATGGCAAACATTTTTATTCAAATTTTTGAAAATATTTACTTATTAGAAAATTGTTATTTATAATGGCTACAGCTATTAGGAAAGAAAGGAGGAGAAACTCTCAGTTTTATGAATTTTTCAGATTGCCCTTGTCACATTTGGCACCCTTGGTATGGAAAGCATGGTGAGGTTGACAATATCTGCGGAGTTTTAGCTTGTAGCAATTTTAAAATTAGGAAAGTCTGGCTGCATTTCTCTGCAGTTTTCTGCTTTTAGTCTATTCTAGGCAGAACAACAAGAGTTTGGCCAGGTGAATGTTACAAAGCTTGTTTGTGCTTTACAATGTACATTTAAACTTTAACCTGCACTCATGCTTTTAAAGTGCTGTTGAATTTGCCAAGTGTTTTTAAAGTATCATTAATTACTTCAAATCACCGCATTTTTCCTGAAATTTGGACATTATTTTTATAATTTTACTTATGAAGAACTGTCAGAGAGATTAAATGTACTCATCCACAGCACCCACCATAGCTTGCAAATCAGAACTGAGATCAATGTTCTCTTATTCCAAGCCCAGTACTGTTTCTACTGCACCATACTTGTCAATGTACCTACCAGGTGCATGAGAACTGGTGTTTTTATCTGGAATTTATTTTTAGTTTACATTTTAAATTTCTCCTATATTTACATTTTAAACTAATTTTTTTAAGGCAATTCACGAACCTGGTTAAAGAAAATCCTGTTACAAATGATACACAGTGAAAAAGAAGTCTCTTCCTTCCCAGGTCCAATCCTCTGAATTCCTCTTCCTGGGAAAGACTACTTTGGTACCAGATTTTTGGGTATTTTTAATAAATATTTCATGTATTTATAAATATATGAAAATACATTTTATTATTTTCATATCAGTGATTTTTAAAAATATTAAGTATGCATACTTTAAGACACTTGTTATACTTCAAACACTATATAAGTTAACACTGGAAGTCCCAATAACTTTCATAAACATCCCTTGCTGAAATAGGGGAAACTTTAGTTACCAGATAGGAAAGTACCAGCAAGGACAGCTCAGACTGTGACACCACAAGTATACCTGGAGCTTTCCTTGTCTCCTCTGAGACTGGGCTTCTTATTGAAATATAAAGTATATTTTGGTTTAAGTTTAAAATTTTTTTTATTGTCTATGCACATAAAGTGTCAATTGACTTTACAAGATTTCTTTAAAAAAGAAAATAGCACAACTGTCTTTCCCTTATTTACCTCTTTCCAGGATCTACCACTTTCTTCTCTTTTAGCTTATTAGGTCTCTTAAAAAGATGTTTGCATTACTACTTTGCTAACACCTTTAATCTTCCCTTTAGTTAACAATTTTTTGCCCATTTTGTTTATTTTTGCTTATTTTCCCACACACAAGTTACTTATCCACTCCTCTACTCCTTGCTAAGCTCCTTCATAATGTTTAGAGATGTTGATTAAATTTTCCTTCCCAGAAGAGTTGCTCCTGACCTGCTCCATCCTGGCTTTGTCTTTGGGCTTGAGGCTGAGCTGCCATTCTGGGAGTTCTCATGATAATCCAGAAGATTCTCAGCCTTCTTGCCTATGTTGTATTTTTTCTTTTCTATATCCCATATCTCCCACTTTATTGTCTTCCCCCTTTATTTCCTGGGATGGAACAAATTCTCTATTAACTTTCTGAGAAAGGATTCAGGAAGACAATTTTGTTGGAGACTTTGCATTCCTTAAAAATTATGTATTCTACTCATGAACTTGATTAAAAATTTGGCTGGCAATAGAATCCTAGTTTAAAAATAATTTTCTTTCAGAATTTGAAGACACTTACCTACTGCCTTCTAATATTTGAGTATGCTATTAAGAAGTCTGAAGTCATTTTAATTCCTGATCATTTGCCTGGGGCCTATTTTTTGCTCTTTGAAAGAGTTTTCTTCTTTTCCCTGTTGTTTGGAAACTTCATGATGATGTGGCTCAGTATGGGTTTATGTTTATTCATTGAGTTGAGCAAACAATGGGTTCCTTCAATCTGGAAATTCTTGTTCTGTAATTTGGGAAAATATTCCCTTTACATTTTTATTTTATATAGTATAAAATATTTATTTTATGATTTCTTCTCCTCTGACATTATTTGTTCTTTTATAGTCATTTTAGTGAGATTTTAGAGGGCAAAGTTGATGCTAAAGTCAAACTGTCTTCTTTATCAGAAGTTGCAATTCTACTTTTATGAATTTCTTCTCTTTAGTAATAACTTTTTACTAAAATTTGTTAGTTATACAATTATTTTATTAACAACTTAGTAATTTTTTTCTTTTTGGTAATAATTTTTATATGAATAAATAATTCCAAAATAACTTGGCAAATGTTATATCTACTTACAGTATTGCTTTATGTTATAGAGTTTCCTGTAAAGACATAAAATTTGAGGTAAAATTGTAAACGTGATATAAAAAGATGGTATCTTGATGTGGCATTAACACAGTGACAGAAAGAAGACTGAGGAATACCCAAGTCTTGCCTTGTTTTAATCTTCCTTCCTTTATAAGAGGTTCCTGAAGGAGATACGTGCCCAGGGGAGAAAAAGAAAGTAAAGGTGATGTTTTGCTATTAATTAGAGATTTGGTCCCAGATCTTTAAGTTGAACTTTAATAAGAGAGGCTAGAATACAGGAAAGGCTCATTCTTCCTTATCTAACTAGGGTGAACTACCTAGAACCAAAGAAGGCCATGGTTTCCAACTTGATTAACTATAAGATCACACGGGAATCTTAAATTTCACTACTGATGTATGGAAAAAAGACAAATCCAGAATGCTCCCACAATAGCAGAGAAAAGGCCAAGACAGATAAACGTTGAGAGAGAAAGTTTGTCCAGGACCTACAGCATAGATAGTTATGGGAATAGTCCCAGAAGAGATGCACTGTGGAAGTACAACAAAGAATAAAATGGAAAGGTGAAGAAGTTGCTTCCAGTGTCACTGGCTACCATTTGCACCATTTTGCTTTACTGGGAAGGAAGAGACAGAGAATGGAACAGATACTTTTAAAAATATCTTGTTTTCAGAGTTTTCAGCATGAAGGGCTGTTGAATTTTGTCAAAGGCCTTTTCTGCATCTATTGAGATAATCATGTGGCTTTTGTCTTTGGTTCTGTTTATATGCTGGATTACATTTATTGATTTGCATATGTTGAACCAGCCTTGCATCCCAGGGATGAAATCCACTTGATTATTGTAGATAAGCTTTTTGATGTGCTGCTGGATTCGGTTTGCCAGTATTTTACTGAGGATTTTTGCATCGATGTTTATCAGGGATATTGGTTTAAATGCTCTTTTTTTGTTGTATCTCTGTGAGGCTTTGGTATCAGGATGATGTTGGCCTCATAAAATGAGTTAGGGAGGATTCCCTCTTTTTCTATTGATTGGAATAGTTTCAGAAGGAATGGTACCAACTCCTCCTTGTACCTCTAGGAGAATTCGGCTGTGAATCCGTCTGGCCCTGGACTTTTTTTGGTTGGTAGGCTATTAATTATTGCCTCAATTTCAGAGCCTGCTATTGGTCTATTCAGGGATTCAACTTCTCCTGGTTTAGTCTTGGGAGTGTGTAAGTGTCCAGGAAATTATCCATTTCTTCTAGATTTTCTAGTTTATTTGCGTAGAGGTGTTGATAGTATTCTCTGATGGTAGTTTGTATTTCTGTGGGGTTAGTGGTGATATCCCCTTTATCATTTTTTATTGCATCTACTTGATTCTTCTCTCTTTTCTTCTTTATTAGTCTTGCTAGCGGTCTATCAATTTTGTTGATCTTTTCAAAAAACCAGGCCCTGGATTCATGGATTTTTTGGAGGGTTTTTTGTGTCTCTATCTCCTTCAGTTATTCTCTGATCTTAGTTATTTCTTGCCTTCTGCTAACTTTTGAATGTGTTTGCTCTTGCTTCTCTAATTCTTTTAATTGTAATGTTAGGGTGTCAATTTTAGATCTTTCCTGCTTTCTCTTGCGGGCATTTAGTGCTACAAATTTCCCTCTACACACTGCTTTAAATGTGTCCCAGAGATTCTGGTATGTTGTATCTTTGTTCTCATTGGTTTCAAAGTACATCTTTATTTCTGCCTTCATTTCGTTACGTACCCAGTAGTCATTCAGGAGTAGGTTGTTCAGTTTCCATGTAGTTGCCCGGTTTTGATTGAGTTTCTTAGTCCTGAGTTCTAGTTTGATTGCACTGTGGTCTGAGAGACAGTTTTTTTTTTTTTTTTTTTTTTTTTCTGAGATGGAGTCTCGCTCTGTCGCCCAGGCTGGAGTGCAGTGGCTGGATCTCAGCTCACTGCAAGCTCCGCCTCCCGGGTTCCCGCCATTCTCCTGCCTCAGCCTCCGGAGTAGCTGGGATTACAGGCGCCCGCCACCTCGCCCGGCTAGTTTTTGTATTTTTAGTAGAGACGGGGTTTCACCGTGTTAGCCAGGATGGTCTCGATCTCTTGACCTCGTGATCCGCCCATCTTGGCCTCCCAAAGTGCTGGGATTACAGGCTTGAGCCACCGCGCCCGGCCGAGACAGTTTGTTATAATTTCTGTTCTTGTACATTTGCTGAGGAGTGCTTTACTTCCAATTATGTGGTCAATTTTGGAATAAGTGTGACGTGCTGCTGAGAAGAATGTATGTTCTGTTGATTTGGGGTGGAGAGTTCTGTAGATGTCTATTAGGTCTGCTTGGTGCAGAGTTGAGTTCAATTCCTGGATATCCTTGTTAATGTTCTGTCTCGTTGATCTGTCTAATGATGGAACGTATCTCAAAATAATAAGAGCTATTTATTACAAACTCACAGCCAATATCATACTGAATGGGCAAAAACTGGAAGCATTCCCTTTGAAAACTGGCACAAGACAGGGATACCCTCTCTCACCACTCCTATTCAACATAGTGTTGGAAGTTCTGACTCGGGCAATCAGGCAAGAGAAAGAAATAAAGGGTATTCAGTTAGGAAAAGAAGAAGTCAAATTGTCCCTGTTTTGCAGATGACATGATTGTATATTTAGAAAACCCCATTATCTCAGCCCAAAATCTCCTTAAGATGATAAGCAACTTCAGCAAAGTCTCAGGATACAAAATCAATGTACAAAAATCACAAGCATTCTTATACACCAGTAACAGGCAAACAGAGAGCCAAATCATGAATGAACTCCCATTCACAATTGCTTCAAAGAGAATAAAATATCTAAGAATCCAACTTACAAGAGATGTAAAGGACCTCTTCAAGGAGAACTACACACCACTGCTCAGTGAAATAAAAGAGGAGACAAACAAATGGAAGAACATACTATGCTCATGGATAGGAAGAATCAATATCGTGAAAATGGCCATGCTACCCAAGGTAATTTATAGATTCAATGCCATCCCCATTAAGCTACCAATGACTTTCTCCACAGAATTGGAAAAAACCGCTTTAAAGTTCATACGGAACCAAAAAAGACCCTGCATTGCCATGACAATCCTAAGCCAAAAGAACAAAGCTGGAGGCATCATGCTACCTGACTTCAAACTATACTACAAGGCTACGGTAACCAAAACAGCATGGTACTGGTACCAAAACAGAGTTATAGACCAATGGAACAGAACAGAGCCCTCAGAAATAATACCACACATCTACAGCCATCTGATCTTTGACAAACCTGACAAAAACAAGAAATGGGGAAAGGATTCCCTATTTAATAAATGGTGCTGGGAAAATTGGCTAGCCATAAGTAGAAAGCTGAAACTGGATCCTCTCCTTACTCCTTATACGAAAATTAATTCAAGATGGATTAGAGACTTAAATGTTAGACCAAATACCATAAAAACCCTAGGAGAAAACCTAGGCAATACCACTCAGGACATAGTCATGGGCAAGGACTTCATGTCTAAAACACCAAAAGCAACAGCAACAAAAGCCAAAATTGATGACAAATGGGATCTAATTAACTAAAAAGCTTCTGCACAGCAAAAGAAACTACCATCAGAGTGAACAGTCAACCTACAGAATGGGAGAAAATTTTTGCAATCTACTCATCTGAAGGACTAATATCCAGAACCTACAAAGAACTCAATCGAATTTACAAGAGAAAAACAACCCCATCAAAAAGTGGGCAAAGGATATGGACACTTCTCAAAAGAAGAAATTCATACAGCCATCATACAGATGATGAACATGAAAAAATGCTCATCATCACTCACCATCAGAGAAATGCAAATCAAAACCACAATGAGATACCATCTCACACCAGTTAGAATGGCAATCACTAAAAAAATCAGGAAATAACAGGTGCTGGAGAGGATGTGGAGAAATAGGAACACTTTTACACTGTTGGTGGGACTGTAAACTAGTTTAACCATTGTGGAAAACAGTGTGGTGATTTCTCAAGGAACTAGAACTAGAAATACCATTTGACCCAGCCATCCCATTACTGGGGATATACCCAAAGGATTATAAGTCATGCTGCTATAAAGACACATGCACACGTATGTTTATTGCGGCACTATTCACAATAGCAAAGACTTGGAATCAACCCAAATGTCCATCAGTGACTGACTGGATTAAGAAAATGTGGCACACATACACCATGGAATACTATGCAGCCATAAAAAAGGATGAGTTCATGTCCTTTGTAGGCACATGGATGCATCTGGAAACCATCATTCTCAGCAAACTATCGCAAGAACAGAAAACCAAATACCGCATGTTCTCACTCATAGGTGGGAATTGAACAATGAGATCACTTGGACACAGGAAGGGGAACATCACACACTGGGTCCTATTGTGGGGAGGGTGGGGGGAGGGATAGCATTAGGAGATATACTGAATGTAAATGACGAGTTAATGGGTGCAGCACACCAACATGGCACATGTGTACATATGTAACAAACCTGCACGTTGTGCACATGTACCCTAGAACTTAGAGTATAATAAAAATATATATATATCTTGTTTTGTCAAGTAAGATTGAATCCCTGAGAGAGAGGTAGATGCCATCACTGGCACTATCACCTAATCATTGCCCTTCAACTTGCCAAATCCTTATTTCTGATAGAGAGCCATGCTCGCAGGACTTAGAATGTTGGCTGGGAGCACAGGCCTTTGGTTTTGTCCCTAGTTGCCAATATTCTAAGCACAGATATGATTTAGTAAGAAGCACTTTTCAATCTAATTATTTCTCTTTTCTCTATTTCTTCCCCCAAATCTAATATGGCTTCACCTCTCTCTGGTCAGGGGCAATTAACATTAGGTATAAATGAACTTATTGTGTATAGCAATCATGATAATATTTATATTTTAAAAATGATCTCAAATGCAAGGGAGAAAGAAAGAAGGTAGAAGAAAGGAAGGAAAGAAGAGAGGAAGGAAGGAAGGAAGACAGGTATGCCAGTAAACATATATTGGGCACTGGCTATACACCAGGCACTGTGCATCTTGGTTTCACAAATCTCTCAATTAATCCTGACAATATTAATGAAAAATAATAGCCATGTATCTGTGTGTATGTGTGTATATGTATATATATACATATATATACACACACATATATATACACATACATACACACACATATATACACACACACACATATACATATATATAATGTTTTTTAACTTTTAGGTTCAGGGGTACATGTGCAGGTTTGTTATTACGGCAAACTCGTGTCACAGAGGTTTGGTTTATAGACCATTTTGTCACTGAGGTACTAAGCATAGTACCTGATAGTTATTTTTCCTGATTCTCTCCCTCCTTCCCTCCTCCTCCCTCAAGTAGGCTCCAGTGTCTGTTGTTCTCTTCTTTGTGCCCGTTGGTTCTCATTATTTAGTTTCTGCTTATAAATGAGAACATGTGATATTTGGTTTTTCTGTTCCTGCACTAGTTTGCTAAGGATAATGGCCTCTGGCTCCATCTATACTCCCGCAAAGGACATGATCTTGTTCTTTTATTATGGCTGCATAATATTTCATATTTCAAGATGTATATGTACTGCATTTTCTTTATCTAGTCTACTGTTGATGGGCATTTAGGTTGATTACATGTCTTTGCTCTTGTGAATAGTTCTCCAGTGAACATACATGTGCATGTATCTTAATGGTAGAATTATTTATATTTCTTTGGGTATATAACCAGTAATGGGATTTCTGGGCCAAGGGATAGTTCTGTTTTTAGTTCTTTAAGGAGTCACTACACTGCTTTCCAAAATGGTGGGACTAATTTACATTCCCATCGGCAGTGTATAAACATTCCCTTTTCTCTGCAACGTCACCATCATTTGTTACTTTTGACTTTTTAAAAATAGCCATTCTGACAGGTATGAGATGGTATTTCATTGCAGTTTTGATTTGCATTTCTCTAGTGATATTGAGCAATTTTCATGTGTTTGTTGCCTGCACGTATATCTTCTTTTGCAAAGTCTCTGTTCATGTCCTTTGTCTACTTTTTAATGGGGTTGTTTGTTTTTTGATTGTAAATTTGTTCAAGTTCCTTACAGATTCTGGATATTAGACCTTTGTCAGATGTATAGTTTGCCAATATTTTCTCCCATTCTGTAGGTTGTCTGTTTACTCTGTTGATAATTTTTTTTGCTCTGCAGAAGCTCTTTATAATTAGATCTCATTTGTCAATTTTTGCTTTTGCTGTAATTACTTTTGGAAAAATAATAGCCATTTTTATGAGTGAGGCAATTTACCATCTGGTGCGGATCAACGGATTTGCTTCAGGCCTCATGGTGAATCTTGATACCAAAAGGGGAAACTGAAGCAGGTGTTCTTATATGTGAACAAGATCAAAATAGTAACGGCTATTATTGAAAAGTCTGCTTTACTAGAGATTGTGTCTGCCATGATCCTGTAATAGAACCCTCCAACTCAAAGACCTGTTTCCAGGCATTCAGAATCTTGGGTCTAGAGCAAAACAACTCATTCCATTCATAGGTGGAATGAAGGCTCCCAGTCACAGGTCAGGATTAGACCAGGAATGGGTGGGTCTGAAATAACTCAATTTACAAGTCTCAAAGATGACTGTTAAGCGAAACTAGAGTCAAGTGTAGTAAGTGAAATTTTTTCAGTTGAATAATTTAAAGATGGCATATTTCCAAGGAATGAAAAGATACAGGCTGTGGTCACGTTACTAGATTTCTAAACTGAAGAGGGCAAAATAAAAAATAAAATCAATGGATTGTGAGCTTAGGGTTCTTCTGGTTATATCATTCATTTCCCCAACTCAGTTGAGTTCAACACACATTTAGTGAGTCCCTGCTGTGCAATAGAATTGTGTCCTGTCCTAAATAGCCATTTCTGGCTATTATTATTACATCTGAAGATACAAATGTAAAGTAGCGTTTCTGTCCTTTATGGGTTTGGCCTAGTCTATTGGTTTCCAAGCCTGCCTGTGGAGGAGAATTATCTAGAGAGTATCTTTTAAATCTCCATTCCAAAAGATTCTTTCAGAATATTTGGAGTGAATCAAGGGATTTTGAATTTTTAACAACTTTCATGGGTGAGTCTTATGTACCTTGTGCATTTCTAGCCCACAGCAAGAGTTTGGGCATGAATGATCTCATTCAGTTGAACACTGACATAATATAGGATGATGGAGAAGAAGACTGACCTCTTCTTCAAACGTGTAATTATTGAATATATATAGAGAGAGTGAGCAGTAGGTTAGCAGGGGCCTTGGAACGAAAATGGGCAGAGAGATCACTGGTTGATCTCAAAATGAGGGTGAAGGTGAAGGAGTGTGGTAAGCAATGGTCTGGAAGTCACAGTGAGATTCTAGTAGGACAGACACCCCCAACACACAGGGAGTATGGAAACTGAAGCCATAGCCATTGAAAAGGCTGCAAGGAAAGCACCATCATCGGAGAAGGCAGCTTCCTGGTGAGGCATGGAAGTTGTAGGGGGAAGTAGTGATGTGGGGAAATACTAAAGCAGATAAGAAGGGCACCAAGAGGAAAGTGTGAGGAGTGCAAATTAACAGGCACAAGATAGGCCAGAGAAGGTGATAGCCTGATTAGCCAGGGAATGAGTTTGGGAGAGAACGGGTGTGCACTTTGTGTCATGACTATGGAGGACTGAGCTAAGGGAGGACAGGGTCTATAGGTAGAGAACACAATTTGCCTGTACTCTGTGTACTGCCACCCTTCCTCATTAAGCACCTAGTTTACAGGCCACCTTATGTTTTATGAGTCCCTAAGAAGTGAAATGCTTTTCCCAGATGTCCCAGCAAATGTATTCCAAGGTACTGAAGAAACAGGACAATTCTCCTTTATAGAACCAAGCCTATGTCCGCCTCGAGTCCTGTTATTATTATTTTTTGAGATGGAGCCTTGCTCTGTCACCCAGGCTGCATGAACTCGGCTCACTGCAACCTCCACCTCCCAGGTTCAAGTGATTCTCCTGCCTCAGCCTCCTGAGTAGCTGGGATTATGGGCATGTGCCACCAGGCCCAGCTTATTTTTGTATTTTTAGTAGAGACAGGGTTTCAACATGTTGGCCAGGCTGGTCTTGAACTCCTGGTCTCAAGTGATCTGCCCATTTAGACCTCCCCACATGCTGGGATTGCAGGCTCATGGAGAATTCATTGTAATTAGTTCTCCCCAAATGCTGGGATTGCAGACCTCAAGTGATCTGCCCATTTAGGCCTCCCCAAATGCTGGGGAAATGAATGATATAACCAGAAGAACCCAAAGCTCACAATCCATTGATTTTATTTTTTATTTTGCCCTCTTCAGTTTAGAAATGTAGTAACATGACCATAGGCAGGTGAGGTACCATGTCCTGCCTCTCTCTCCAGTCTTCTAAAGGGTTTAATCACTTGGCATTAAGAGAAATAATAAGCTGTCTTTATGTCTTTATGATACGCTGTGCTTTTCTTGGTAAAAATTAAAGGGAGGCTGGAAAACCTTTACTAAAAGAAGACAACTTTGCCTAAGGTTGTTTGGCTGGCAACAACCCCAGGAGTTACATAGAAAGGACAGACTGTCAGCAGGCTCATGGAGAATTCATTGTAATTAGTTCTTAAGCAGCCTTCAAGCAACCTGATCCCTTAGTAAATTCTAGAGTGAACTCAGTTCAGCAGAAACTGCAACAGCAAATTAGGAGTTAATTGAATATCATTCATTTCCTCTTTCTCAGCTGCTCCAGGGCTATTTATGCAAACTTTTCCTGGGGGAACCTACCTCTATTCTCTCTAACAGTGTTAACGACAACTTTCTTTGAAGAGCTCTCGCTATTTGCTTGTTCAGTCCATGCTTTATTATTCTTTCCATAGGGTGATTAACAGGTAAGTGGCATTTCTGTTCCCTCCCTGGGCAGCAGCAATAAAATCTCCTACCCCATATTAACATCATGATTTATCGTTGATATTCATATCACAGATATGAATTTGGAGTCAGAGACACTAGCTTGTATTTGAGGTCTGCCACTTCTAGCTATGTTACTGGGTCAAGTTATATAACCACTCTGAGCTTTATATTTGTTCAGTGGTTATATGGAAGCATAATTGGACCTCCTGTTTGGTTGTTGTGTGGATTGAGTGACATGATGCATGCAAAATGCTTAGCAAAATGCATTAGTGTCATTAGTGTCCTAAAAGTGGTAGCATACTCTAGCTTTACAATCATTATCTTACATAACTATTATTTAATTATTATCTAAATCATCCTTATAATAACCTCTTGAGGTAGGCATGATAGTTCTCATTCTGGCATCATTTGTAGCAAAGGCAGGGGATCTATATGAAAAAGAAAGCACATGAATAGATAAATGTATAACATCTTATTTCCTACCTTATTTCAATTGGAGGAGGTGTAGAACTAACGGACCCAGGTAAGGTCTCCAACAAATGTTTCACCCTGCCAAATCTCTGTGTGCCTAAACCCTGACAAACCTCCTCTGTCCCCTAAGCCAGGATCCACCTACACCCTCTACCACTGGCTTGGAAATTGAGTCTCCTGCCTAGTTCTTGCCAAGATCATTTTTTGGAAATAGATTCTACACTGTACTAGCAGCACACAGGGTTCCCATTCTAGCTGTTGCTGGGTTAGGGATATTCGTGTTACACACCTGGTTACTGCATGTGTAAATTTAAGACTGGCTGCATAATTTGCGGGGCCTGGTGCCCAAGGAAAACACGGGACTCCTTGTTCAAAAAGTATTAAGCATTTCAAGACAGGGACAGCAGAGCATTAAACCATGTACAAGGCCTTTCTGACTGCAGGCCCTCTGTGACTGCGCAGGTTGCTCACCCAGGAAGCTGATCTTCAATTTAGCTGAAGATCTGCAATATCACTTGTAAAGTGTTCCTTTGAAGTTGCTCACTTCATTCATTAATCAATTTATTCTTTTAAAAAATATGCTTCTGAGCTGCTGCTATGTATATGTCATGCATCAAAGTCTGAAGATATAGCATTAAAAAAAATAAGCAAGGTTCTAACCTGCGTGATATTTAATATTATAGGTCACAAGTTGGAAACTATAGCTCATGGGCCAAATCTGTCTTGCCACCTGTTTTTGTACCCCCCACAAACTAGGATTTTTTTTTTTTTTCATTTTTAAGTACTTAAAGGAATTTTTAAGCCAGGCTTGGTGGCTTACGCCTGTAATCCCAGCAGTTTTGGAGGCTGTGACAGATTATGTGAGGTCAGGAATTCAAAATCAGCCTGGCCAACATTGCAAAACTCTGTCTCCGATAAAATACAAATATTAGCCAGATGTGGTGTTGTGCACCTGTAATCCCGGCTACTCAGAAGGCTGAGGCAGGAGAATCGCTTGAACCTAGGAGGCGGAGGTTGCAGTGAGCCGAGATTGTGCCACTGCACTCCAGCCTGGGTGACAGAGTGAGACTCCATCTCAAAATAAATAAATAAATAAATTTTAAAAAATAATATTTGTGATGTGAAATTTACATGAAATTCAAGTTTTATAAAATTTCATAAAATTTTATAAAAACTCTTCATAAAGTTTTATCGGAATGCAGCTACACCCAGTTGTTTAAATATTGTCTATGGCTGCTTTTGCAAAACAGTGTCAGAATTTAGCAGTTCTGACAGAGACTGTTTGGCCTGCAAAGTCTAAAATATTTACCATCTGGTATTTACAAAAAAAAAAAACATGTTTGCCAGCTACTATTCTAGGGGTGAGAGAGACTATAGACAAGTGATCAACTAAACAAGGTAACTACGTATCCTGATGAGGGCTCTGAAGGAAATATATAGGTGATGAAATCTCATTCCTGCCTTTGAACAGGGTGGGAAGGGAAGACCCTTTGGAGGAACTGATAATTGAACTGAATCCTGCAGGACAAAACTGTGCCAGCCACACCTGTAGTCCCAGCTGCTTGGGAGGCTGAGGCAGGAGAATGGCGTGAACCCGGGAGGCAGAGCTTGCAGTGAGCCGAGATCGTGCCACTGCACTCCAGCCTGGGCGACAGAGTGAGACTCTGCCTCAAAAAAGAAAAACAAAAAAAAAAAGTGCCAGCCATACAGAGAGCCAGAAAAAAAAAAAAAAAAAAAAAAAAAAAGCCTTCCAGGTAGAGGCAGCAGTGAGATCGATGGCCTAGAGGTGGGAAAAGTCCTGGTTTATCCTGTGGATAGAATGAGGTCAACATGGCTGCAGCATCTTGAGAAGGTGGGGAGGGTACAAAGTGAGACAGAGTAGTAGGCAGGATGTATGGCTCAGGATCTGAGGCCTTGGTGAGGAGCTAGGGCTTTACTCTGAGAGCAAAGAAAAGCTATTAAAGGATTTTAAATAGGGAAGTGGTTCAATCTGATATAAATACTTTTTTGGAAGGCTTCTCTGGCTGTTGCATGGAGAATATGTTTTAGGGAGGACAAGAATGAAGGAAAAGAGACAAAACTGGACACTATTAGAGTCCAGGAAAGAGACGAAAGTGGTTTGGATTCAGGTGGCACTGGATTTGGAGAAATGTAGAAATCTTTGGGATATATTTTGAAGGTGGCACCTACCCAACTTGGTGATAAACTGGCCTAGCAACTGAAGAAAAGGGAGGTTTCAAGACTGTTTCCTAAGCTTCTAACTTGATCAACCAAAGTGTTATGGTGGCACCATTAACTAAGATTAATTGAATCAGTATACATTTATTGACTGCCTACTACGTTATAGTCACTGATCTAGGATATAGTAAATAGCAGTGAATATAACAAAAGAGGCCAGTAATCAAATATACACACAACTATACAAAATGTGAAAGGATGATAAATGCAATGGAGAAAACTGAAGGAGAGAGAGAGGGAGGCAGAGGCCATGGGAGATTTAAGAGGTAAGAGAAGGTGCCTGACTATAAAGCACTCCAAATAGAACTTGACTCCAAGTAAAAGATGATATTTCTATTTTCCCAGTTAGAATAACCACTCCCTTCAAAAGCTGTTTTTGGCTAATTCATACTATTTAATTTAGTTAAACACATATTTTTAAAACCACATGTTACATAAACTAATATAAATATAAAAATATACCTTTAAAATAAATTACATTAAATTTACCATTTCTTTCACCATATCCATGTCTGTTTTTTAAATTTTACAGAATCAAAACATTTAATGTATAGTAGCGATATTAATCATCATTACAGATTTGACTTGAGAAGTAGTTCTCAAAATCTGTAAAGACCTGAATATAAAGTGAATTTTTTTATTCTTCTAAAATATAATTTGGGATAATAGCCAACTAAATGGATGAATGAATGAATCAGTCAATCAGTCCTTACCATGTTCACATTCATACAATGGTCATCGAGGAGAGTGGAAAAGCACTTACTGGCAGAGCAGAGCAGAGGAGGCCAGGTAGCGGGCAGCACAAGCGCTCCCATTCAGATGTCAGAATACATAAAGGAGACAGAATGTTATCATTTCTATTCTATCTATTCATTTTCTTTACTTAAAAGATCAAGAAGCAGAGAGAGAGAAATGGGAGGTAGGGAGAGAATTTAAAAATACATTGGAAAGCCCAGGCGTGGTAACTCACGCTTGTAACCCCAGCACTTTTGGAAAGTCAAGGTGGGTGGATCGGTTGAGTCCAGGAATTTGAGACCAGCCAGGACAACATGATGAAACCCTGTCTCTACAAAAAATACAAAAATTAGACAGGCACAGTGGTGTGCGCCTGCAGTCCCAGCTACCTGGGAGGGTGTGTGCTTGAGCCTGGGAGGTCAAGGCTGCAGTAACCCGTATTTATGCCACTGCACACCAGCCTGTCTTTTTTGAGACCTTGTCACAAAAAAAAAAAAATGCATTGGAAAAATTAAAAATGTGCAAGGAAGATGACATATACTTCCTTTAACCCTTTTCCTGTTTAGAAAAAAAATGCAGCTCACTGCCAGCGCACACTTAATTTTATGTAAACACACTCGTTGAGGCTGAAGCAAATCTGACTGATTTTCAATGTGAAAATAAAATATTGTTCTTGGAGTTACTTTTAAACAGAACTAACGTAAGAATCATCTGAATCATCAGAATAATCTATTTCAGAAAAATTGGATTCATCACATGAATCTTCGGCCAAGAACTGTTCGAGAACAAAGTTGACATCACACGTAGGAATGCTATGTTTTCCAGGATTTGACATTTTTAGGGATCAAGAACCGCTATGTTTGTAAAAGGAAGTACCACTACTAAAAACAGAATGCTATAAATAGAAGGATGTCTTTTGTTTCCAAAGTCAATATACTAGAGGGATGAGAAAATAATAACAAAAGCAAGATATTTTGTGTCAAAGTTATCTGGAGGCAAACGCTGAAGCCTCAAGCACTGCCAGTGAGTATTCCCAGGGCAAGTGGGAAAGGGATTTTAAGCCATTTTTCTGTTTTTTCTCTTTTTACCCTAAATCAACTTTAAATGCTACTTTTTAACTTAACATTTAAAAAATATGTTATTTTTAATGGCTGCATAGTTTTTCATCTTACCATTTTATTTATTTACTTATTTATTTATTAAAACAGAGTCTCATTCTGTCACGCAGGCTGGGGTGCAGCCGCCATCTCCGGTCACTGCAACCTCCGCCTTCCCGGTTCAAGTGGTTCTCCTGCCTCAGCCTCTCCAGTAGCTGGGATTCCAGGTATGTGCCACCACACTCAACTAATTTTTTTTTTTTTTTTCTTTTTCTTCTGAGACAGAGTCTCGCTCTGTTGCTGAGGCTGGAGTGCAGTGATGTGATCTCAGCTCACTGCAACCTCTGCCTCCTGGATTCAAGCAGCTCTCCTGTCTCAGCCTCCGGAGTAGCTGGGACTATAGGGACCTGCCACCATGCCCGGCTACTTTTTGTATTTTTAGTAGAGACAGGGTTTCACCACATTGGTCAGGTTGACCTTGAACTCCTGACCTCAGGTGATCTGCCTGACTCAGCTTCCCAAAGTGCTGGGATTACAGGCGTGAACCAACTCTCACTGACGTTCGATAACATTCTATATCTTTTATGTATTCTGACATCTGAACGGGAAAGGAAAGCTGTGGGTAATGCTTCCAAGGACCTCTACTGTGCGGGTCCTGTATATTTCCTTTACAGAGGTGCTGTGACAATGAAGAAATGTACATATATGCCATTATGGTGTGATATGGTCCAGCTGTGTCTCCACTCAAATCTCATCTTGAATTGTAGCTCCCATAATTCCCACATGTGGGAGGGACCTGGTGGGAGATTAATTGAATCATGGGGGTGTTTTCCCCCCACACTGTTCTCGTGAGTAAGTCTCATGAGATACAATGGTTTTATAAGGGGTTTCCCCTTTCGCTTGGCTCTCGTTCTGTCTTTCCTGCTGCCATGTAAGACATGCCTTTTGCCTTCTGCCATTATTGTGAGGCATCCCCAGCCATGTGGAACTGTGAGCTCATTAAACCTCTTTTTCTTTATAAATTACCCAGTCTGGGGCATGTCTTTATCAGCAGAGTGGGAACAGACTCATACATGGTGTCTGGCTCACAGTTGGTTCTCCATACTTGGTAGCTAGGATCACTGGAGGTTGTGTGGCAGACAGAAAGGAGTAGGCCCTTAAGGGGCTGCTGGGTTTGGGTTCAAACCCAGCGCTACTGTTACTTGTCACATGATCTTGGTCAATTTAGTTAACTTCTCTGCTTTTTGTGAAAATTACATTTTCACAATATAATTTGTGCACTCTACACAGGGCACCTGTGTAGAGTGGACACTTAGTCAATGACTGTTCTAAAAAATGACTTTACTGATAATTAGTTTAAAGTACAAACACCAAACATGGTTTCTGTTCTTGGGCAGAGCATATGTGGGGGGAGATGGGGAGGAAGAGGTACCAGGAGGAGATTGATGAATAAACTGCAAATGCCTAGTTGTACCTTGTGTAGAAATAGGTTACATAGGGAGAGAAGAAAACAAATAAGTTCACTCAGCCATTTTTATCTGAGAACATTGCAGTCATTCTTCAGAGAAGATAAACAGCTGGGAGAATTTGAGTTGGGGGATAGGGCCCAAGATAGGGATGGAAAAGGCCAGGAAACCAGAGTTACAGGCATGGAGGGTTAGAAGAGGGGAAGCAGAAATGTGCCTGTTTTCCCTTTCTGTTCACACAAGACTTGTAATCTCCTTCCTGATGAATCAATTGCCTTATTAATTACCAGGTTCCGTTTGGTAGAGGCAGCAGTGAGCAATATTGGTTTGTTTTATATTTATAGACATCATCAATCCTTTGATGCCTTTAATCTTTGCTGGGCAATGCAATTCTTTCTGTTATTTCTCATGAAAGGCTAAAAAAAAAAAAAAAGCTAACTAAATTATGCCAACCCCTATGTAGGAAAGGGGTTGACATTTTACAAGCAGCAATAATTTTACCACGTTACTACTTGGCAATAATCCTTTTTAGGAGCAGATATTTATATTTGTCTAATCAGGGAGATGGTATTATACTCCACTGACTGATATGTTAAAATTACCTATAATTTCTCCCTTTTCTACACAGAAATATAAGCACTGGATTAAGCCAGGTTTAGTGACAGTTGAGTGATGATGAGTGATGTTTTGCAATAAGAAGAAACAGACAAAACACACACACACACACACACGCACACACACACACACACACACACACACGCAGGCTTTAGCATTAGAAAGACTACTCTTCCCTGCTATATCATTTACTAACTTTGCAGACTTGGGCGATCTGTGACTCATTCAGTTTCTTATCTTTAAAATGGAATAATATTTATAGTTTCCATTAATCTATTGTGAAGATTAAAATAGATCATTATTTATAAAGCACTTAGCATAGTACCTGACACACTAATTGCTCAGTCAGTGTTAACTTCCTATTTCCCTCCTCCTTCCCTTCCTTTCTTGCAACAATCTCTGTGCTCAAGGCGATTTGGCTACCAGACAGAATTGAGGAGCAACAAACTCAAAGTCAGAAGACACAGCTTTGCCCTGTATTACCGGAGTCGGTTTAGGTCAATTAGTTCTCTTAACTCACCTGTCTGTATATAATGGGGGTAATACTCGTAGTGTCCAGCAACCTAGTTGGTGAGGTATCAGTGGATCAAAAGAAGAAATGAATGAGAAAGTGGCTTTTAAATAAATAATAAGGTCAGATTCCTGTGACATTTTGAGTAATCATCCAGGAACTAGGAAAGTAACTGGTCTTTACTGTAACTACTTTAAGTTGCAGGTCACTGTAAGTAGAAATTAGTTTGAAGGAGGTTCCCAATGGTGAAAAGTCTCCGAGATGCACCCTTTTACATTACCACCAGCAGTACAAGATTCCAGTTTCTTCATGTCCTTACCAACACATTATCTTTTTTTTTTTTTGTAATTGTTATCCTAACAGGTGTAAGGAAATATTTCATTGTGGTTTTGATTTCCATTTCCCTGATGACTGGTGATATTGAGCATTTTTCACATACCTGTTGGCCATTTGTGTCTTCTTTGGATAAATGTCTGTTCAAGTCCTTTTCTGTTCAAGTCCTTTTCTCATCTGCTAATTGGGTTTTTGTTTTTTTGTTATTGAGTTGAAGAAGTTCCTTATGTATTTTGCATATTACCTCTTATAAGATACATGGTCTTGAAACATTTTCTTCCATCTCTTGGGTTGCTTATTTTTTTTTTTTTTCACTCTGTTGATTGTTTCCTTGCTGTGCAGACTTTATTTTTGGTTTGATGTGGTCTCCCACTTGTCTGTTTTTGCTTTTCTTGCCTTTGCTTTTGGTGTCATATTAAAAAGCCATTGCCAAGACCAATGTCCTGAAACTTTTTCCCTATGTTTTTCTCAAGGACTTTTACAGTTTCAAATCTTATGTTTAAGTCTGTAATCATTTTGACTTGATTTTTTTGTATAACATAAGGTAAGATAAAAATGTTATAGCTGCAATGGAAAACAGTATGGATATTCCTCAAAAAATTAAAAATGGAAATACCACTCGGTCCAGCAATCCTATTTATGGGTATATCTCTGAAAGACTGGCTGGGTGCGGTGGCTCGGGCCTGTAATCCCAGCACTTTGGGAGGCCAAGGCGGGCTGATCACGAGGTCAGGAATTTGAGACTTGCCTGGCCAACAGAGTGAAACCCCGTCTCTACTAAAAATACAAAAAATTAACCAGGTGTGGTGGTGTGCGCCTGTAGTCCTAGATACTCAGGAGACTGAGGCAGGAGAATCGCTTGAACCTGGGAGGCGGAGGTTGCAGTGACCTGAGATCGTGCTATTGCACTTCAGCCCAGGCGACAGTGCAAGACTCTGCCTCAAAACAAAACAAAACAAAACAAAAAAACTCTGAAATCAGAATATTGAAGAGATATTTGCACTCCCATGTTCACTGCAGCATTAGTCACAATAAACAAGATTTGGAAACAAACTCAATGTCCATCATGGTATATACATACAGTGGAATATAATTCTGCCTTGTAAAAATAGGGAATCCTGTCATATACAACAACATAGATGAAGGTTGAGGACACGATGCCAAGTGAAATAAGCCAGTCACAGAGGAACAGGTACTGTATGATACCACTTATGTGAGGTATATAGAATAGGCAAGCTCATAGAAACAGAAAGTGGAATGGTGGTTATGAGGAGCTGGGGGAGGGAGAAGTAAGAAGCTGCTATTCATCAGGTATAACGTTTTGGTTATGCCAGATGATTAAGAATACATATCAGCTGGACAACATTACACCTATAATTACCAATACAGTGTTGTACACTTAAATTTTTTTACCAGGGTAAATCTCATGTTAAATGTTCTTACCCCAATAATATGCATATAAATTATCTTGGTAAAATTCTGATTCTAATATGAAAAGTTTGCAGTGGAGCCACCATGAGTCCAAATTTCTTATAGGCTCTCAGGTGATGCCAATGCTGCTGGTCTGTGGACCATACCTGGAGTAGCAAGTGTTTAGTTGGGGTTGACAAATTATGGCCCATGGGTCAAATTCAGCCTGCTGCCTGTTTTTGGATGACTCAAGAACTAAGAATGATTTTCACATTTTAAAATTATTTTTAAAAATCAAATGAAGAATAATATTTTCTACCACATAAGAAATATATGCAACTCAAACTTCAGCATCCATAAATAAAATTTTGTTGGAACGTAGCAACACACATTCCTTAAAGTTTTGTGTATGGCTGCTTTTGTGCTACAACAGTAGACTTAAGTAGTTACAACGGGGGCTATATGATTTGCAAAGTCTGACGTATTTACTATCTGGCCCTTTACAGGAAAAATTTGCCAACTTCTGGAGTAGAGGGTAACTTGGATTCTCAAATAAGTAAATATTATCCTCCAGGGTTTCATTTTTTTTTCTTTTCATTTCTATTAGGTTCTCACAGCAGCAGCCTTCTGCATATTGGCATTTCTCACCAGACTCAAAGAGTGTGACCCTCTCTTTGTTTTAAGGCACGATGCTGGGCACATCAAGTTTGCAATGTTATGTAACTCAGAGTTTACAATGTTATGTAAGTCAGAGTTGCAACGTTATATAAGTCGAAGGCTCCTCTTGTGAGAATTACTGACTGGACTGTGTCATTTTTCCTTGCTCTTATTCAGCCTCACTCCATCATGCTACCAGATGTGCTCATACACATGGATGTTGTCTAATGTGCAGAGGAAAACTCTGATTTACAGTTTAGAAAGCAAAAACAAATAATTCTACCTATTAACGTTCTTTGAAAATGGACATTGAAATCTATGTATTTCTACCTAAAAGCAGATTAATGTAACCTGCTTTAAAATGAAATAATAAAATGGGTCTGTAGAACTTGCATCAGCATGAGAGCTTGCTATCCTCACATAAGACCCTTCAATCTAATTCTTTATTTATCATGGAGTCTCAGTTTTACCCCTGCCATAAGGGAAAATAACTTCAGGTTTCTGCCCACCTCTTTCACTAAAGTTTGCAAGTCTGAAGTGCTGAAGAACAAATTACCATTACTAAATAAAATTTAAAACTGTGAAAAATGTGAGAAAAATTACTGCAAACCACATTCTGTAAGTCTGTGCTTCTGAGGTTACGGAGGGCTGCCTGCAGGTACACTAAGATACTTCTTCCTTGTTCAAGGAGATGACAAAAGCTCTGTCATACACAGAGGTTATTTTGAAAATACCTCAAAAATTTAACTTATGAAAAGTCCTGAATCATATCTAAGTACATAAGCCTGGTTTAGTTATTCTTCCTAATGGCTCCAGGTCAAGACTAGTCAACATAATTGTCTCTGGTTTAGGGGATAGTCAGGAAACCATGGCTGCTGGCTTCAGTGGTGTGTTCTTTATTATTTTTGGCTCTTAACAGCCATAACTGGTTCACACATGTTGACCTAATCTAGCCGTAATAGGGCAGCTTCCTACCAGCTCAGTCCTTGTAGAAATTAAGGTGTTAAGAAAGATTGAGTAACCCACATTTTTCTCTGAGCCCTTGTTTTCATAAGTATACACTGCTTTTTGTTTCAGGTACTTTCATGGTTAATAAAATTGTCATTTAAAAATAAATAGAGTAAAAAGGTAAAAAATAAATAAAAATTTTAAATTACTTATGAGGTAATTCTGGTACTCATTTGGTACAATGACCCTATGAAATAAGTGTGATTTTTCCATAATGGTTCAGTACATTGCTCAAAGTCATGCAGTTATTTCATGGAAAAGGCAAAATTCAAACCCCAAGCTCAGTGACTCTGGGACTAATACCCTTTAATTTGAACGTATGTTTTTTCCTCACAGAGTAACTCTCAAATCCCATTGTTAGAGCTGTCACATAGACCTGGAAAATTCTACAGGCTGTCTCCCCTTCTTAAAGAGTCATAATGTATACCAGCTTAGTAACAGCTCCAGGCTTATTAATAGTTTCCTTATATAAATCTATGTGTATTTGCTTACCCCTGCATTTCTCAAATTTATTTTCCCATGGACCCCATCCTCCTACCACTACCTTTCTTAACACAAAGACTACGAACAGTCTACAAAACACATTTTGGGAAATATTACAGTCATTCAGCTCCTGTTGTTGATACTATAGGGATGTGAAATCAATTGAGAGAAAATATTCCAGGACAAAAAGAGAGGGAGGAGACAGAAGAAGGAGAAGGAGAAGAAGAAAGAGGAGGAGGAAGAAGAGGAGGAGGAAGAGAAAGAAAATAAAGGAGAAAACAAGAAGAGAAAGAAAAAAAGAAAATGCTGTATCTTGAGTGAATTGAAACATAGAAAGAGGGAGGAAGGAAGCGCATATTATGGCTAAAAACATTCTTCTGGCAAATCACTCATTTATATTCACTAATATAAATTTAGTTTAATATGCCAATATTTTGTAGCAATTAATAAAAAAGGTTTGGCAAGCAGACAGAACATCTTTCAGCATGTTTTAAGTTCCTGATGGAAGGATACCAAGATTCGGAAGACATAGCCTTTTTCCTCTATGGGATCATAATGTATTATGACATAGAAGACAAGGATATAGATAGTATCAGTAGCACAGACTGCATGACAGGTGCCCCTGGAAATGTACAGCGTTCAAACTTGGGCTCTATAAATTCCTGTGTGTCCTTAGGCAACCTACTTAAAGTATCTGTGCCTCAGTTTCCTCATCTGTAAAATGATAATAATAGGATAACCTACTCCATAGGGTTGTTGTGAAGATTAAAGTACTCAGAACATTCCGCACATACAGTGTCTTTATAAGTGTCAATTATTATGTTTTACATTACTATTTTGAAACAAATTTGTAAAAAAATCAGAAATCTGAGACATAGAGAAAATCCCTAGGAATGCCATGAAAGAGTAAGCTGGATGAAGGTAGGAGTGCATGACCTCTGAGTAACCAGTCTCACATGTTTGTCCCAAACTGTGTGCGAAGAGAAGGAAGACTGGGCAGACTTTGGCATTTGAATGGCTGGAAGGAGCTGTCATTCTAGAATTGGGATTTGGCAGCATATAGAAAGTAACCAGAAAGACCAAGTATCCCAAGGATATTGTGACTAGAGCTGTGAGCAGGCTGAGCTGGAAGTGGAATGGAGGGAAATAGACCATGAAGAAACAGCATGCTGATAAGATACTGAACTCACCTACCCTTTACTGTCAATTCAGTAGTTTTGCACTGATCCCATCTAGCTGCATATCTGTAAGGAGAGGAGGAGGAATGCAAAGCCAGAAGACCACTGTGGAGTACAAACGCGGAAGAGAATCCTCTAAGAATTAGAAGATTGGTCTTCATTTCATCTGATAAAAGCAAGAAATATGTGCAGTCATACTGAAATTCTGTTTGTATCTCTTGTTGGCAGAGGGTGGTTTTTCATTGTTTGTCCCACAGATGTGTCTGGAAATTGCCAACCAATTAAAACGCACAAAGTTAGCAAAACTGGTTACTCATTTTCCCAAAAATGTATACTGAATGTGCTGTAAATGAACTTGATTTAGAAAGTTCAGTGAAGTATACAGATTCCAGTTACTGGTAATGACTTAAAATAAGGCAATAAAAATGCCACAGCTGAGTATGGTTTTTACCCTTTAATTTTAGTTCTTGATGTGGCTCACTGAAAACTATAATTGAAATGACTGGTTGAGTTATGACTGCTAAACTCTGTCTTTGTTAATGTCGAAGTAAAAGAAGGTACGACGCTAGGGGTTGGGGAATGAGAGGAAGCAAGGGGAGGGGATGGGATGGGAGAGTCTGTTGTGGATCCGGATTTTTTTTTTTTTTTTTGAGACAGAATGTCACTCTGTTGCCTAGGCTGGAGTGTAGTGGTGTGATCCTGGCTCACTGCAACCTCCGCCTCCCAGGCTCAAGCAACTCTCCTGTCTCAGCCTCCTGAGTAGCTGGGATTACAGGCATGCACCACCACCCCCAACTAATTTTGTATATTTAGTAGAGACAGGGTTTTACCACGTTAGCCAGGTTGATCTCAAACTCCCAACCTCAGGTGATCCTCCTGCCTCGATCTCCCAAAGCGCTGGGATTACAGTTGTGAGCCACCGCGCCCGGCCTGGATCTGTATTTCTTATCAGAATTAGTGGTGGGTAAATCCCTGGGGTTTCTTTATAATCTGCCCAGGACTAGATTCTCTGTAATATCAGCTGATTCACAATATAATTACTTTCCATTTTAAAATATCTCCACTTAAGCAATGTTACCACTCCTTGCAACATAAAATGTACAATAATTGTAAGAGAAATTTGACTGCTTCTCTACATTCACATGGGTTAATGTATCAAGAGAATAAAGAGAAATTTATCCCAAGGGATTTTATAATAAATTACCAGAGAAAACTGAAACAGAATGCTAAAAGTAAAGCAATAGAAAACTCCAAAAAATTAAAAATAATATGTAATGAAAACAACTCTAAAATATATGTAACCAGAGCACAAAAACCATTGTCTCCAAAGGTCAATTCCTTTGTTAGTGGTTCTTAACTGGGATGATGTTAAACATACTGCAGTGTATAGGACAGTCCCCGACAACAAAGACTTATTCAGCCCCAAATGTCAGTTGTGCCAACGTTGAGAATTACTGCTTTATATCAAGCAGAATTTCTCCAAAATGTTTTTCTAGCTGGAGAAAATGATGCTGATATACTGTCTAGGCTCCTCACAAGCAAAAACAAATTTTTAAACAGTATTGGTACCATATTATTATATAGAAATTGCAATAAAAATGAATGTACAGATTAATGAATTACTATATAGTGCATATTTACATAACCACCACCCAAATCAAGAAATAGAACATTTTCAACCTAGACCTCACCCTTTCCCCGCAGCACTTCTTGGGAATTGTGACTCCTTTTCTTCCCCTCATTCTCTTTTCTTGGTTCATAGGTTTTCTTTGTAAATTACCATGCAATTATTCACCCCCATACACTTTAGTTTTATACTTTGGAACTTTAAATGGAATCATACAGTATGTATTCTTCTGTGTGTTTCTTCATTCATCATTTTGGTGAGTTCCATCCATGCATGTAACAGTAATACATTCATTTTCATTGTTCTGTGATATTCTGTTGTATTATCACAATTCATTAATTCTATTATATATGGGCATTTGCATTGTTTTCAGTTTGAGGCTATTGCAACTAATGTTGCTGTGAACATTCTTGAATATACACTCTGATGCATACAAACTGTTCTATTGGGTTTAGATCTAGGAGTGGAACTACTAGGCCATAGGGTATGAGGATATTCAACATTAGTAGATAACATCAAATTCTTTTCATGAGCAGTTGTAAAAACTTATGCTTCCACATGAAGTACTGGAGAGTACTAGTTGTTCCACATTTTTTCCAGCTCTCGGTATTGTCAGTCTTTCTCATTTTAGCCATTCTGATGTTATGCAGTAATATCATATTATGGCTTCAATATGCATTTTTCTGATTTCTACAAGGGTTGAGTACGTTTTCACATGGTTATTGGCCATTTAGATATCTTTGTTTGTGAAGTGCTTCTTCAGGTCTCTTGCCCACTTTTTCATAGGGATGTCTCTTTCTGAATGGTTTGTATTTCTTTATATATTCTTGGCATGAGCCCTTTGTTGTTCATTAAGCTGCACATGTTTTCTGCTAATCTGTAGCTTGCTCTTACTCTCATAATCACATTTTTTTTAACAAACAGAAGTTCCTAATCATAATATGGTCAGTGCAATGTATACATCTTTTTATAACCCATTTAAGATGAGCTGATGTTGATGGATTGTGTGGGACAGGAGTCTGCCTATATACCAATTTATCTATTTACTTGCACAGTCTTAATAATATTTATTGAAATAACTGTTCTATGTTAACTTCAGCGACATGGTTATCATAAATTAAGTGCCTATAATTATGTAGAGGCTTTTTTTGGCCTTCAATGCTGTTTCAGTGGTGTGTTAATTTTTGAGGGAATACCACACTGTCTTAATGATTAAAGCCTTATAGTAATCTTAGCATCTGTACAGCAAGCCTTGACATCTTCTTCCACAATGGCTCAGTTCTTCTTGGCCCTTTTATTTTCATGTATATTTTTTAAATTAGCTTTTCAATTTTTATATACATACACAAACTCCTCACACAAATGCACATTTTAGAAATGATAGATTCCATTGTATTTAATCTGTAACTTTTTAGTATTAAGTTTTCCAATCTATAAAATGATATATATCTTTCCATTTGGAAAGGTTTCATTTAATTTATCTCAACAATATTCTATAGTTTGCTGTATAGAGTACTGAGATAACACATAGGGTAGAGTTGTCAACTCAGACTCACATGAATCAGATCTTATTCAATGGCAAACATTCCTAATAGTTCCAAGGATACAAGACTCAGACAAAGCATTCTTCCTTTGGAGAAATCCAAAACCATCAGCACAGCTTCCCAAAGATTCTTCCTCTATTGTTTTTGGACATGGTCTGGTTCAGATTTAACATTTAATGTTAGAATTGCAACAATTCAGTCCCATCTTCAGGCTGCACAGGTAATTCTAGTTCTTTTGCTATTCCTACCATACCCGCGGTGACTCCTCTATTGAAGTCTTGAATTCCACAAAGTCATCCACTGAGGATTCGAATCAACTTTTTCCAAAATCTAGCTAATTTTATATTTTGACCTCCTCCAATGAATTATAAATATTCTTAATGGCATCTAGAATGACAAAATCTTTTTAGAGGTTTTAAATTTATTTTGCTTAGGTCCATCAGAAGAATCATTATCTGTGGCAGCTATAGATAACAAAATGTATTCCTTAAATAATAAAACTTGAAAGTCAATATTACTGCTTGATCTACAAGCTACAAAATGGATATTACGTTGGCAGGCATATAAGTAACATTCATGTCCTTGTACATCTTCACTGGAGGTCTTTGTATCACTAGATGCATTGTAAATGAGCAGAAATATTTTTAAAGGAATCTTTTTTTTCTGAGCAGTGAGTCTCAACAGCAGCCTTAAAATATTCAGTTAACCATACTGTAAGCAGATGTGCCATCATTCAGGCTTTTTTTTTTCTATTTCTAGAACACAGGCAGAGTAGATATAACATAATATTTAGGGATTTTAGGATTTTAAAATCCCCTTTAAGTGATCTTAGAATTTTAAAAGAATCTTTGTTTTTCTGAGCAGTGGGTCTCAACAGTAGGTTTAAAATATTCAGTTAACCATACTGCAAACAGATGTGCCATCATTCAGTCTTTCTTGTTCTATTTCTAGAACACAGGCAGAGTAGATATAGCATAATTTTTATGGATCTTAGGATTTTTAAATCCCCCTTAAGTTGAGCATTGGTGTCAACTTAAAATCACCAGCTACATTAACCCCTAACAAAAGAGTCAGTTTGCCTTCAAAGCTTTGAAGCCGGGCATTAATTTCTCTCTAGCTATGAAAATACTAGATGGCATCTTCTTTCAATAGAAGGCCGTTTGAGCTACATTGAAAATCTGTTTTTTAGCATATCCACCTTCATCAATGATCTTAACTAGATCTTCTGGATAACTTGCTACAGCTTCTATATCAGCACATATTGCTTTATCTTGTACTCTTATGTCATGGGGATGACTTCTTTCTTGAACCTCATGACCTACCTCTGCTAGCTTCAAACTTTCTTTTGAAGCTTCCTCATCTCTCAAAGCCTTCACAGAATTGAAGAGAGTTAGGGCCTTGGTGTAGATTAGGTTTTGACTGAAGAGAATATTGTAGTTTGTTTGAACTTTCATCCAGAACACTCAAACTTTCTCCATATCAGCAATAAGGCTGTTTTGCTTTCTTATTATTTGTGTGTTTACTGGAGTAACACTTCTAATTTTCTTCCAAAACTTTTCCTTTGAATTCATAACTTAGCTGTTTGGTACAAGAAGTCTCGATTTTGGCCTGTTTAGCTCTCAACATGCCTTCCTCACTGAGCTTTTAATTATTTCTAGCTTTTGACTTAAAGTGAGACATGTGAGTCTCCTCCTTTCACTTGAACACTTAGAGGCCATTGTAGAGTTATTAGTTGGTCTATTTTAATGCTATTGTGTCTCAGGGAATAGGGAAGCCAGAGGAGAGGGAGAGAGATGGGAGAGTGGCCAGTTCGTGGAACAGTCAACACACACACATTTATCAATTAAGTTTACTGTCTTCTATGGGCATGGTTTGTGGTGCACCAAATAATTTCAGTAGTGACTTCAAAGACCACCAGTCACAGGTCTCCACAACATACATAATAATAATGAAAAAGTTTGAAATACTGTGAGAATTACCAAAATGTGATACTGAGACACAAAGTGAGCACAGGCTGTTGGAGAAATGGCACAATAGACTTGCTCTACATGGGGTTGCCAGAAACCTTCAATTTGTGAAAAAGCACAATAAAGCAGGTGCAATAAAATGAATTATGCTTGTGTTTGACTCATAATTATTTCCTGATCACTTATCTTTTTCTCTAAGCCTTTTTCTTATCATGAGCCTTTTATTTCAAAATATTCTCACTGAATATACATTCTCACAGTTATCACTTTAAATTGCACATAAGCTACAGATTCAGCTCAAATTCTTATTTCTTCATGAAACTTGCATAGATTGTCAGCTCCATGATCTCTTCTGTCTATACTATCCTTACTAACCACAATAGTGGCCATATTATTGCAATATTCTTCATACTGATGAGACTGATGACACCAAACAGCAAGTAAATGGTGGACATGGTTACAGCCCAAATTGTTTAACTCAGCCTAGCAGTCCTCCCATTAGAATCCTAGTGCTTCAGTGATAGCCCTCACATTCATTTTATACAGGCCATCAACTGACCCAATAGGAAGCTGATACTGACCTGAAGTTCAAGTGAAGCATGCACAGTGAGGAATGAGGAGAGAGGAATTCTTGTGTTTGTGTACAAAAATTAAGCTTTATCTTCTAAGGCGCAAACAAAAAAACCTGTGAATGAAGCAACTTTTCTTCTTCCAAACCTGAGGAATGAACTTTTTCACCTGGTCTGGGAAGAAAAGGGTTTATGTTTTCCTCACTAGCAAGAAGAGAAGCCAGTCACTTCTCAGAATTGAAGATAATCCTTTTCATTTTGCTAAGCCCCTGGTCTTTAACTGCAGAATTCTGTCCTTTACTCTCCTATTAAACAGTATTTAAAATAAAATCACATTATCTTAATATGTGGGATTGTTTGCCTCTCCACCTTAAGCTCAATTCTGCAGCTTCCTTTTTAACAATCATGTCAGTGATTGGAAAAGGAAGCAGGATACAGAAGCAGCTTATAGGCGTGCTGATACAGCTCTCATAAATGGTGGAGTAATCAAGATTTAATCACAAAACATCTATAATGAGGGTTTGAGAGAGCCTATTCATGAGTATGAATCTTTCTTCACTAGAGTGTCTTACCAAATGCTGCGGGAGCACTGAGGAGACTATATTTATGGCTCATTAATAAAGATTGCTTTCTAAAATGCATGTATTTTACATAGTCATGAAGATGAGGGGATTTTTAAAGCAACTATATCATTGAAAATGATTGATGTGTCTGAACAGCAATGATTCCATTCTTAACTCAACTGAGATCTTATATTTGAATAATTCCTGCAAGTATATCTTATCTGCAAATATATTTTTGTTTGCTAATAAATAATACTAGATATTTAGTTTTTGGCTTACAGAATGATCTGATATGATCCTCTGTCTTTTATATATAGTCTTGATTGGTATTCCAAATATTCATGTTGAGAAATCGCAAAAGAAATTGTCTGACATACCACCTGAGGGGATAATGTGAATAAACTGCAGACAGTGGATACAACAGCCACTCTGGCAGATAGGGAATGTGAGAAAAATACACTTTTTCTCTGTTTGGGAGCAGTGACAGGAATTTGTTTTCTATTTTCTACATCCTTTATCAAAAACTGATCCAGAACCTCTCAAAATTTTCTGTTTAACAGTTTGTAGAATGGTACTATTAAAAATTCTTTTACCGGCCGGGTGTGGTGACTTCGCCTATAATCCCAGCACTTCGGGAGGCTGCAGTAGGCAGATCACTTCAGTCCAGGAGTTCAAGACCGGCTTGGGCAACGTGGCAAGACCCCCATCTATTAAAATAAAAAAATCTTTACAAACATTTTCCAAAGCTGTGTGAGTTCTGAAGAATATTTCCAAGTTAAAAAATAATCATTGATCTTGCCATTTGACTATCAGACTATCAGTTTATTAATAACCACTGTTACATTTTTTACCATCCCCGTGATTACTATGTCTGTCTCTACTGCCTACACGACAACTACCAGCCATCATCATTGGGGATTCAGCATGTTACCAATGTGCTTTACATGCATTATCTCATTTAATCCTTGTAATACAGGGAGTAGCCATATTAGGGCCCATTGATATGTAAGAAATCAGAGATTTAGGTAATTTAAGTAACTTAGGTCATGTAAACTAGGTAAAAAATGGCAGTGCCAGGGTTTGAACCAACACATTCTAATTCAAAACCCAAGGTTTTTACTCACTCATATATTCTGCTTCTAATCTGCTATGGGGTTGAAAACCAAGTGGTCAAGCTTCTTAGAATCGTGTCTAAATGTAAAGTATATAATTGCTGCATTAGGTTTAAGAGAGTCTCCTGAAAGGAACATTTCTAATCTTTAGAGCACTGGTTTTCAGCCACTGTTGGGGAAGGCAGAATTATTAGATCTATGAAACTATACACATTATATATATATATATTACATATACATATTACAATACATATATTACTATAATGTGTGTATTTAAAGATACCAACTGATTTAAATGTGTGAAATAATTTGTAATCTGTTTTATTTATTAGTGGAAGAAAACACAGTTTAGCAATATGGTTAAGTACAGAGACTCTGGAGCCCAGACTGCCTGGGTTCAAATCCTGGCTCTGTCACTTTCTAGCTGGGTGGTCTTAAGTTACCCACTCTCTCTACCTCTCAGTTTTCTCATATGTAAGATGAATTTAACAATAGTAAAGATAAACTTATTTCATCTTCACTAACCTCATGGAGCATTGGTGAAGATAAATTAAAATTTGTGTAACACTTAGAATACTTTCCATTTTCCATAGTAAGCACTTTGTGGTTTTTTGGAAGACAAATGCTAACTACAAACCATGTCTAGGAGGTCTGCAACTAATTTCTGGATTATCTTGAAAATGATGAGCACCACTGCTCTAGAACAGATGCACTGAGACATCTTGCTGGTTGTTTCAGAGACCCATTTGACGTCCTCCTAGATTACTACTTGTGCTTTCCATAAGTTCTCAGCACTGGATGTATATCCTATATAAAAGTGAGATGCTATTTAACAGTGTGTTAGAAATTCAGAGGAATATAATTTGTACTTGGATGCTGAGTCAAAGTCAATGAAAATGACACCATCTCTGGAGATTAACATTTAATGTAAAGGCAACATTATAGACATAGTTTAAACACCATGGACAAAGAGAAAATTTAAGGAAATATATTTTTCTGCTTTTACTGTTTTATTTTCATGTTTGGAGAAGTAGACTATTATTCTCATTTCTTTTTGTTTCATTAAAAAAATGAGAAGCCCAGCTTCTATAATGTAGTTATCCCCTGCTCATACATACATATAAAAATAATCCTCTCATCAAGTGAATTTTGAACTCAGACTCTCCATTAATCACTATTTTTCTTCTCAAATGGAAACTTGTCCATGATTTGAATGCTATTTGATAAGTCCTTGCATTTATTTGTATTCAGAGATTCTGTTGCAGTCTACTAAAAGCCATTTCTTGGCAGCCTTGGGTAATTGCAGATGAAAAGTCTCCAAGAACAATTTTTTTCCCTACGGGAAAGTGAGGAAAGATACTGCTGAAGCTGGGTAGAAAGATCCCAACCCAGGCAAATAAGAGAATAATTAAAGGCACAAGAAACGATTTGACAATATCACATCTCATGAAAATTAGTGGACCCTAGGATTTTTTTAAAAAACCCTCACTTTTACACACACACACACACAAGTCCAAATTTGGAACAGGAAAAAAAATCAAGGCTGCACGTTACTCAGACACTAGCACCCCAAAGCCTGAGTACTGAGGCATCATTTTGTACAAACCTCACTTGGGTGAATTGAGTGTCCGATGGGATTTGTTCACGGAACCTGAACTATAAGTGGGAACTTGGGGAGGAGAGACAAAGAAAATGCTAAACACTTTCTACTTACATTTTTTTCTCACGTGAAAGAGTAATACACTCGTCTTTGATGCAGGAAAGGAAAACAAAAAAATGTGCATTTGATCTACATTAGAAAAAGATGTCTGCTTGTGTGGGTGAGGGAGCACCAAAAGGGATAGTCCCAACGTCAGCATTGTGTCTTCTGTTATTATTTACATTATGTTTTGTGGCTACAAGGATACCATCCTCAGTGTCAAAAACAATGGTGAACGACTTCCAAACAATTTCTTTAAGACATCACCAAAAAGTTTCCTTTCTATAATTTTAGACAATCTCCTTCTACAAAACATAAAAGGAAGGAACACTTCTCAATTCATTTTATGAATATCTTTACTCTGATAGAAAACCAGATAAAAACACCAAAAAGAAGCCAGATAAAAATGAAAGAAATCCAGGGACCAATATTTTGCATGCATATGGATGTGTTGAAATCCTTGACAAAATATTAGCAAACAGAATTCAGCAATATGGAAAAACAATTTTATACCATGACCAAATGGGGTTTATTCCAAGGATGCAAGGCTGGTTCAACATTTGAAAAAATCAACTTATGTAATCCACTATATTAGCAGACTAAAGAAAAAAACTCACATAATTATATAAATGGATTCAGAAAAACAGTTCAACAAAATTCAACACCCATTTATGATAAAAACTCTTAGAAAACTAGAAATAAAGGAAAACTTACTCAACTTGATAATGAGCAAATATAGAACTCCTCAGTTAACATTATACCTAATGGTGCAAAACTGAATGCCTTCCTCCTAAGATCAGGAAAAAAGCAAGGATGTAGCTCTTATATCACTCTTACTCAACAGAATACTAGAAGTTCAAGCCAATGCAATAATGCAAGACAAGGAAATTAAAGGCATACAGATCAGAGGGGAAGAAATAAACTGTTCCTATTTGTAGATGATTCCATCATCTATATAAAAAATCCCAAAGAGTCTATTAAAAAAAACTCTAAGAACTAGTTAGTGAATAAAGCAAGGTTGTACTATAGATCAATATGCAAAATCAAATGTAATTCTATATACAAGCAATTAACATGTGGACATGAAAATGTTAAAAAAGTAACATTTACAATTGTTCAAAAAATGAAATACTTTAGCGTGTATTTGGAGAAAACATGCACAGGATATTTACACTGAAAACTGTAAAGTACTGATGAAAAACATCACAGAAGACCTATAAAGTAGGCAAACATATAATGCTGCTGGACTGAAAGACTCAATGTAATAAAAATATTGACTTTTCCCAACTTGGTATACAGATTTAACACAGTTCCTCTCAAATTCCCTGCAAGACTTTTTATAGGTATAGACAAGATTATTTTAAAACTTATGTGACAAAACAAAGGAGCTGGAATAGTTTAAAAAATCGATAAAGAAGAAAGCAGGATGAATTAGTCTACCTGATTTTTAGACTTTTCTTATAGCTACAGTAATCAAAACTGCATGATATTGGCAGAAAGATAAACATAGATCAATGGATCAGAGCAAGGAATCCAGAAATAAACCTATTCAATCTTTCCAACTATTTTTTGACAAAAGTGGTAAAGCAATTGACTGCAGGAAAGATAGACTTTTCAATAAATGGTACTTGAACAATTAGACTTCCATAGGCAAAAAAGAAAAAGAAAATAAAAGAAACACAAAACCAAAAAACAAATGAAAAAAACAACCAAAAAACTCTCAAACCTCAAAAAAAAAAAAAAAAAAAAAAAAAACCACCTCAACTTAGGTGTATAAAAAATTACTCAAAATTGAGCATGAAATTAACTGCAAAACATAAAACTATGGAATTTGTAGAAGAAAATACAGGAGAAAATCTTTGGAACCTAGGGCTAGTCAAATAATTAGACTTGACACCAAAAGCATGATCCATAAAAGAAAGAAATGAATAAATTGTACTTTTATCAAAGTTAAAATCTTTTGCCCTATGAGACACTGTCAAGAGTATAAGAAGGCAAGCTATGGAAAAATATTTTCAAACTTTGTATCCAACAAGGACTCACAAATACAAGGAACCCTTTGAACTCAACCGCTGAAGGAACAAATGATACAATTTGAAAATGGACAAAAGCAACAAAGAGACACTTCACTAAAATGCATACACAGACAGCAAATAAGCATATGAAAAGATGTAGAATATCATTAGCCATCAGAGGTATGAAAACTAAAATAACAATGAGATATCAATACACACCTATGAGAAGGGCTAAAACAAAAAAAAATAAAAATAAAAAATCTAGTGACAACACTAAATGCTGGTGGGGACGCAGAGACACTGGACCACTCATACATTGATAGTATGGATGACAAATGGCACAGCCACTCTGGAAAAGTTTGCCATTTCTTAACAAATGAAATCTGCAACTACCATATAACCCAGCAAGTTTACTTCTGGGCATTTATCTCCAAGAAATGAAGAATTATATTCACACAGAAACTTGTGCATGAATGTTTATAGCAGCATTACTCATAGTAGTCCCATACTGGAAACAACCCCTTATGTCTTTCGGTGGGTAAATGGTTAAACAAAGTATGGTACGTCCATATGATGGAATATTACTTAATAATAAAAAGGAATGAATCATTGGTACACATAACAACCTCTAGAGAATTGTGTTGAGTGATAAAAGTCAAACTCAAAAGGTTACATATTGTATAATTCTGTTTACATAACAGTCTGGAAATGACAATATTACAGATATGGAGAAGAGGTTAGTGGTTCAGGGTTAAGGAGATAATGAAAGTGGGGAGGAGGGAGTGGGTGTGGCTATGAAAGGGAAAAATGAGTCCAAAATGATGAAAGTGCTCTGCACCTTGACCTTTTCAATGTTGAAACCCTGGTTGTGCTATTGTACTCTACTTTTGCAATAAGTTACCACTGGGCAACACCAGGTCAAGAGTACATGGAATTTTTCCATATTACCGTATTACTTCTTGCAATTGCATGTGAATCTGCAATGATCTCAAAATAAAAGGTTTAATTTTAAAAAAAGTTTTTTTTTTTTTTTTTTTTTTTTTTTTTGACACAGAGTCTTGCTCTATCACCCAGGCTAGAGAGCAGTGGCACGATCTCAGCTCACTGAAGCCTCTGCCTCCAGGGTTCAAACGATTCTTCTGCCTCAGCCTCCCGAGCCTGCTGGGAATAGAGACACCTGCCACCATGGCCAGCTAATTTTTGTATTTTTAGTAGAGATGGAGTTTCACTATGTTGGGAAGGCTGGTCTTAAACTCTTGACCTCAAGTAATTTGCCTGTCTTGGCCTCCCAAAGTGCTGGGATTACAGGCATGAGCCACTGTGCCCAGTCAAAAAAAAAAAAAAAAAAAGTTTTCATCCTTATAATAACACAAGGTTATGTTTTTGGCAAGCCCTCTGTATGGCCCAATGATTAGGTAGTAAGTAGTCTACTACATTTTCCTCCCTCCGGCAAAAATAAACTCTGGGAATTTCAAGTGACTTTGAGAGGTTGTTTCTCCATTGTGTTTCCTACCCAACTACCCATTGTCTTAAACCTAAGGGGCCATGCCAGATATTATAAGATGAAATTGTCCAGGGTAGTGTTGTGATTATATTTGACCTTAACTTTACCTAACACTGAGGAGAAAGCAACCAGTCATTTTATTTAGGAATCCTTTACCTCATTTTTTTTTTTTGGCTTTTTATTTTCAGTGTTATATTGTGATATAATTAATTATCAGATATTCTGAAGAAATTATAAGTAATAATAATATAATATTTAAACTTAAGAAAAATTATCTGAGCCAGAGAAGAGGTTGTGTTTTTAAAGAAAAGGAGTACAGTGGTTGTTTTGCTGATAGTTGTGCTTTTGGAAAGACTGTGGGTTGTCCAGACAGTGCTAGAACAGTGTTCTTAAGTGGAGTGTGAGAACGGGAAATTCATTCCGGGTCATTCAGAGTCATTGGAGAATTGCTATCAGACGTTTTAAAATTGCTTCCAGACCAATCACCATTGCCATCATTTTTATCATCACCTACTTAAGGAAAATTTCACAATCTGTGTGGCTTTCACAGCAGTGCAAGAAATCCTTACAAGGCCAAGTGATCCTGTTCACATAAGAAATTGTTAAATGAATTGTATTCATTAATGAAGTATCTGTTTAAAGGTATATAATCATAAATAGAAGATGATGTTAAAAGTGCCAGCAAGGCACCTCTACTACAACATAGGGTTTTTTTTAAGCCTGTAAGAAAAGTTCACAGCCAAGATATTTTCATATTTTGTGTATAGAAAAGTATTTTTAAGTTATAATAATTAACATGGTAATTAAACTAAAATTAATGAAAGGCAAATCAATTTCTAGGGGTAAGTAAAGCAACATCTTGTTGGTAGGGAAAGGAAATATATATAACATCTTGTTGGTAGGGAAAGGAAATATATGATACACATATTTTATACAACGATGGTGAAAAGCAACACGAAGATCCAAATAACACTGAGTATAACCACAATTCTGCTCTGGTTTATGAAAGGATGTTAACCTTGAGACTTTTAGAACTGGGAAAAATAAAATACACCTGAAAGAGCAGAGGACAAATAATAGGAATGAAAGTCTTTTTCTTGAGTTTCTTTAGTTTGTAAAATGTGCTTTATCATTTCTCACCTGGGTATTAAGTCTTACATCAAGCTGAAGAGCTACTAGAAAGAAGGAAACGAACAAACAAACAAAAAATCAACTTTTCAAAAGAACAAGTTAATTGTGTACATCTGAACACTATTTTGTAGGTGCCAAATTACAATGACTATAGCATATAAAAGTAAGCCTTCAGAAAATACGAATTTTTCCCAATCCTCAGAACTGAAGGAAAATTGCTCTGCTTTCACCTTGCATACTGAAAACAAATTCCCATCCTTTCTCTTTCTCTGTCTCCCTCCTCGCTCTCACGCACACACAGGTGCATACACACCACTGTGGATAATTCCTTCTCTTTTTAGCTGGCATTGTATCCTGTAGGCTACTGTTTCCTACTTGCTCACAATCAGAACACAGCTATAATTTTCACTTTACTTTTACAGAGCATTTAATATATTTTAAAGTCTTCATAAGTGTATTTCATTTAATGCCCATAGTACACATCTTATAGGGCTGAAAATGTTGACCTAGTTCACAGTCAACAAAAGAGAAATAACTTGTGCCTCCCACAAGATGCAGGGTCCTCCAACAGATCATATAAATGAAAGGAAAATCTGCACTTTGGACTTCCTGTTTATGGAGATGATTCTCAGGTTTCTATTCGAAACCTCCAACCTGGGCTCCTGGAGAGGCCCATCTTAGAAATGTGTTCCATGTGCGTATTTCATTTGCACTTGAGTCGTGTACCTAAACCTTGATGATTCTCTCTTCACCTCTGGTTTCCATACTGTGTTAATGTATGGCACCTTTCTCCCTAGAATTCAGATAGAAACCTCAGATTCGTCTTGGCTCTTACTCTTTGTTCTTTTTCACATTTTATCCAATCAGTTGCTGAATCCTGCAGATGACATGTTTTCTTTACAAAACACCTTGACTTGATTTCCTCATTGTCATTCCCACCGCTACCTCCTACCATCTAGGTGTTTGTGCCTCTCCCAAAGGTTGCAGTAAGTAGTCTCTTCAATATCTTTTCTCCTATTTCAGGACATCCACATGCTGCTGAACACTCTCCTAATCAACACCTTCAGCATCTCTCCATCAATGACAGAGTTAAGCACACACACCTCATCCTCCTGATCAATACTCTAGCTTATCTTTTCTTCAGGCTGAACTGTACACATACCCTAGTCATCTGTCAGACTGCAATCCTGGCTCTCCTAAAAGCATACTCTCCAGTGTCTTTCTTGTCTCTCTTTGCTCCTGCTCTGTGTGTGAATTAACCTGCCGAACTCCACTGCCCAACTTCTCCTGTGGAAATCGATTCCAGCCTCAGAGACCAGTTTTAAAGGCCAGGCCCTCCATGAAACCTCTGCCTGTTCTCCGCTGGACCCCTGCCACACCCTCTCAATTCCTCTCCAAGTGTAAGTTCCATCTTATTACACTCATTTGTGGGGATGTCTTCTCCTTCCTTCTAGATTGCAAGCTTCTTATAAATTTGCCATTATATTTTCCCAGACATCCAGGACTGAGAGTTCTGTATAATGGAGATTGCATACTGATATAATTAAAGTAAGCTGAATTAAAATAGAGGTAGTATTGAACATTTTACTTTTATTTTACTGAATGGAATCACCTTTCCCTTTGCTTTCAAAAAGTGCTTCAGAAAGTTCTGCTTCACTGGTACTAATATACATTTTTAGTTTCCACAGAAGATTATTATATTTGAGTATATATGTAGAGTTGTGTGTAGCTGGGATATCTGTTATGTCAACAAAGGGCAGGAAAACATTACAAATGTACATACTAGTTTCTATCATCAGCAAATATTCATTTAACACCATTAATCCAAACATACTGTTTAATGTAAACCATTAATTAATTTTGAATTAGAACCAAACAGGATAGAATTAAAGCAATCATCAAGATATTTTTTTCTGTGGCTAAACTAAAAAAAAACTAAACTAAAAAAAAAAAGTTTAGTTTTTACTATGGTAAAAGTTTGCTACTGTTAATGCTAGAGAGCAATTTTACAATAGTTTACATACCATTCAATTATTCATTCTTCTTCTTATTTCAGATTTCTGTATAATATTGGGCAGGGGAGGAGCTGGGCAGTAGAGTTTGGCAGGTAAACTCATCAACAGAGCAGGAGCAGAGAGGCAAGAAAGACACTTCAGAGTATATTAACTCTGTCGTTGATGGAAATATTTATTGGGCAACTGGCTATAGGAGATGAAAAATGATCCCTCTTTGTGCTTTCAAGTCTACTATAGCTTGATGGAAAGACAGACTTGAAGGCCACAATAAGACGTGTTAAATTCTCTGTGGATGCATAAGTACTCAAGGAAATGTGGTTTTATGGGGGAAGGAAGATGTAGGTTTCCCTAGGAAAGACAGAAAACCTTTCAGAAATGCTGAAACATTTGAGTGAAGAACTAAAAAATTTCTAGTCTACCCCATGGACAAGGAGGTAACAGAATTCTGAGGAGAGGGAATGTATTTGAAAAGGCATAGGTTGATGAGGTGCCACGTATACTTGGAAGTGATGATTCTGTCTATGTGTTACCTGCACGAGGAAGAAAGACAGGAGATGAATGTTAGCAGATCAACTGAGCCAGCTCGCAGAAAGCCTAGTACTCTCTGCTAAGACCTTTGGGTTTTATTCAGGCCTCAAGTTATGGAAAGATTCCAAGCAAGAGGATGCTTTCAGTTTTATTATAGAATCAGCACTGTACGATATTTGGTCAACAGGGCAAAAACCTGTGAATGAATGTGCCCACATCTTAGTGGTACATCAATGAACAGTTCATTCCCATTAGTGGCGGGTCAGTAGCATCAACAGATAACTCTTTACTCGGGATATAGAAAAGGATTTCCAGCAAGATCAAAACTTTAAGGCAGAATGGAAGAAGTTAAACCAAAGTGACATTCAGTCATTTTTAAAAATCTGAGAAGATTCAAGGACTTATCACAGCTGGACTATGTAGAATTCATCCAGATGGGTAAATGCCTGTCTGTCCCATTTGAAGTCAGAGGAGGAAATGCCACAACCACCAGGGTCTGCAACATTACAAAGACCTCAGTCTGGCAGTCCCTTTGGTCTAAACTAAATTTATTTTCCTGAAATTTAAGCTCATTTCCTCCTTTCCATCCTTGGGGAAGGTAAAGAACAGATGGTCACAAACCACCAGATAATGACCCTTTATAGATTGGAGAAATATATTCAATAATCTCTCAGCCATCACTTTCCTGGGCAGAACAATAGAAACTCCCTATCAGTTCTATTCTTAGATTTGCTGTTCTAAATCTGTATCTGTGTGTGTGTGTGTGTGTGTGTGTGTGTGTGTGACTGGACAGCTCTTTCTCACTTTGCTTAGATGTTCATCCATAAACAGAATGCAAGCCTTCAATAAATAATTATTTCTAAGTGCATTGCAAGCATTTCTTCTAGGCTCTCTGATCCTGTAAATATAGTTGAGTGTCATATTACATTTAAAAATCAGCAGCAGCAGCAAGATGTTACTGACTGCCATCTTGAGATGACTAAGAATTCCACATCCTTTTAGAATTTGTGTTGGACTGATCTTTCCATCTTACGTTTGTCAATTCTAAACTGTTCTTCTGTGTAAATTGCAGTATTTTGCATCACTTCTTTGAATGACTCTGCCCTTTGCATGTGAACCTTATTTTGCTCCATTTTTGGCCATTCTTCTACTTTGTTGACATTGCATGACAATTGTTATTTTATCTTACATTATAGCCAAAAGTAATTCAGATTTTCTGCATCTCTGCACATCTAAAGATTTTACACCTCTTTGCCCTTTTGAAAGTATCCTGGATTTCTCTCTATACTAGGCTTCTCTGGAGTAGGCAGAGACATTTGGGGAGGGCTATGCCTGCCCCACCCAACATACTCACTTCCAAGCTCCCCAAAAGAAACAGGGATGATTGAATAATGGCATTTATTGACCACTTGCTTTGGGCTGGACATTGGGATGGGCAGAGCCATAACCTGAAGAATCGCACACCTGCTCTTCAGGAACTCGCAGTTCTGGGCTGGAGGGACTTCACAGGGACTGGACACAGCTGAATAGCTCCGCAATTTGAAAATTAGATCATTACGTAAGATGGGGTATTATTCTCAAAGTTAATTGGGGAACAATAAAATGTTAGATTTTTACCTATATTACCTCCCAACAGGTTTAAGTGCATGCCTCCTTACTGGGTTTGTTAAGAACCATAATTTAAAAATAATTTAAACTTTCTAAGTATTCTCTTCCCATAAAATCAGTGCTTAATAATGTATTTTAACTAGAGGCTAGTTCTGGGTGGAAATAGTTGAAATATGCTAAGAATAAATCTGAGAGTCCCTATTTGACTATGAAAAAGTGTTGAAAATAAAACCTAAACAAAAACAAAATGCAACCTTTTCTTTTAGTCCCTCATCCCTTAAAATCTCTCAGGATTCTTATAGGTTCAAACATGTGGAAAGGTGATTGGTTTGTGGGAAGACAGCATTCTCCCTGGTCTTTCATTCACATGACCATCATTTCCAAGTGAACAATGAGATCTACTTTTCCTATTCCTGAGAGCTTACTATGAAATAAGCAGGCACTGTCCAACAAACTTACACCTATAGCCAAAATTTGTGTCAACGGAAACCCATTTACATGAGAGGCTGAGACGTTTCTTAGCCAACAACTCACTCTAAGGAAAGATGAGTCAGATACCAGAGTTTTGATCTGATAATCAAGTATCAGGGCTGAAGGGAAGTGGTGATTCTAACTACAGAGGAGTTGTCTTTGATCCAGAGCTGTTTCTAGTCTTATCTGATGAGGCCACGTCTGGATTCTAGGAAAGGAGGGAACAGTAAATAAAATTCTAAAGAGTTAAGTCAGTAGAAAAATCTCCAAGAATTTAAGTGTAAGCAGTCTTGAGTATTCTCCTAACACAGCCTAACAAGAAAGGCAAAAAGACAACAAAACTATTACTGCAATTTTGATTAGATGAGAAGTTAGTGAGCCCCAGAGAAATTGGGTAATCCATAATCATGTCATTGGCCTGTACTAAAGAATCTGAGGCAGATATGATTGACTTCATTTCATGGATGAGGCTTAGGAAGTGACCCTTAGCATGTATGCCGCCCCAGGGGGACACTTTTCTTTGTATTCTATGAGAATGGTACCCCCTACATCACAACTGGGAGTGTTAGACTTGGCATCTAGGTCTGGCCACTTCTGAGTTTATCCTGTTAAGCAGCCAAGGTCTGTCTGGATTTAAGCCACCCCATTCTTCAGGAGCAGCGAACAGACCCAGAGAGCTGACCAGTACTTCACAATCAATGGCCCTGTAGGATATTTGTCAAGTTAATGCTGCTAAGGAAGTCCTGTGGTCCTGGTGAGGAGATTTTTATCATTCCCTAGGTGCTGGGCTTTTGTTCCAGGAGATCTCAGCCTTGAGCTTTGTTTGCTTGTTTACTTCCTCTCCTGCATCCTTGTTGAGGTTCCCAGCGACATTTTTCCCCTCTGCTTATTTATTCCAGAGCAACTGCCTGTGTCATTTCCTTTATCTCTGGCATGTCCCTTGATTAGTGCTGGTTTCTTTTCTTTTCTTTTCTTTTTTCTTTTCTTTTCTTTTCTTTTCTTTTCTTTTCTTTTCTTTTCCTTTCCTTTCCTTTCCTTTCCTTTCCTTTCCTTTCCTTTCCTTTCCTTTCCTTTCCTTTCCTTTCTTCTCTTTTCTTTTCATAGACCTGTGCTATGAGATGTACAGACCTGTGCTCTCAGGACACATTGGAGTACAGCGCGCTGACAACAGACGGGCGACAGCTGGGGAAGGCAACAGGCGCTCAGTTCTTGAACAAAAATAGGCCAGAGATTCTGCTACAACTGGCCAAGATTCCACCCATCTCAATGAAAGGAAACAGACATTCCCACATGCCCACGAGCTTTGTGTGTGTATTTGGCTCCCTCACTAACTCCAGTGCACATTCCCACCGGGTCACTTTTCGCCCACGTTGTTATTGCCGCTGCTGGGCTTTTTTTTTTTTTTTTAATAAAGGTCACATTTTATTAGAGATAAGAATAACTTAACAATGAAACTCTTGGTTCTTCTATTCTTCCAGTGCTTTTGTGTTCAGCTTAACATCTTCTAAATAGACATTTAAAAATGATTATTTTCTTCTAGTAAAAATTATAACATGTTCATTTGAGAAATTTTGAAAAAAATAGAAAAGTATAATAAAAAATTCTAATCCCACCACCAAACATAAAGACCACCATTTGTATTTATATTTATATACTTCCAGTATTTTTTTTTAAAGCACAGGAACATATAGTTGTAAAAAATGGAAGGAATCATGTTCAACTCATTTTGTTTCAGTAGTTTACTTGTTTTAGCAGCTTAGAATCTAGGTATTTATATGAAAAAACATTTTCTAGATATTCATCTTATATAGTTGAAACAAAATATATTTTTAATTGAAGAATAATTTTCAGATAATACAATGTACCCACTTTAAGTTTTCAAATTATATGCCCATGTAACCACCATCAGGACCAAAATAAGAAGCATTCCCATCTCTTCAAAAAGTTGCCTCGTGTCCAGTTCTAATGTTTACTTTGTGTTTCAGGCAACCACTGTTCTTTTTTACACTATTGATTGGATTTGTCATTTTTAGAGTTTTACATAAGTGGAGTCACACCTTGTATATTCTTTTGTGTCTGGCATCTTTCATTCAGCATAAATTTTCACACACTTATAACCATATACAACCATACTTGCATATATTTTTAAATTTGCTTTTATGTTAGAAATATATTATGAACATTTTCCATATCATTAATTAGTCTCTTAAAATTAAATTTTCATTGACTAATTGTAACTTGTTTTAGGGATATAGCACAATTTATCTCATAAATAAGATCTTATTATTAATTGTTGATGTTGTCTCAATGGTTTGCTTTTATAATCAATAATTATTCTGGACTACACATGTTTGTGTGCATTACCTAATTTCCCATGGGATAAATTTCTATTAAAAAAAAGTTAAAAGTCTCACAAATTTTAATATGTATTATGCCAATTTAATCTTCCACAAACAATAGATACAAATATACAGGGAACAATAGTATTTCAAAGCTGAAAGGGAACCTGGAGAAAAGTATGGTTCAGTGGTCCTTAACCAGTGGGGTGGACATGCCTATGGAGCTCTTTTGAAATGCACCTGCATTTATTCTAACTTGGTATTTATGAAGCTCAAGTAGCTGCTGTTTTTGTTTTTGGTTCTGCAGATGATTCTGTTGCACACTACACAGTAAGAATCACCTCAGTTTCACAGATGAAGAAGTTGAGCCAGGAGAGGCTAATTAACACCTCCTGATTCCTTACACTCTTGTCACTTTGCCAGGGAAAGCCTTTGTCTACATTGATTACCCATCATCTGGAAAATGACAATAATCACCACCACCGCCACCACCATGCCGTCTCCCCTCAGAAATCACAACTAACCGTCTAGGTCCTCCCTTGGTGGACCCATAAACTAGAAAAGCACTTGAAGTGATGGAGTTGGTAACCACGTTAGGACCCCTTCAGAAAAGTGTCCACATGAAAGGGGCCCCAGACAATTGAAGAGAGGCGGAATTTGGAAATCTACTTAGAAGGTCCTGCCAAAAACTGAAGCAGACCTTTGTTGTTGTTGAACCAAGCCAGATCAGCCTAGGAGTAAAACATAGATTTACAGTGACAATAAACAGACACACACACACATTCACACACACACACACTCACACACACACACTCACATACACACACACAAACACACAGAAGTTCCTTGACCTTTGTCCCCACTCACTCTATAGGAACTCCAGCCCATTCTCAACTCCCAACTCCATCTCTTCAAATTCCTCTCAGAGGAGACTGAGAAGGAACAAACTGTCCCTCCTGAGCTAAGGAGGGCATCCTTTACCTACCCTATTGGGTCTGTTGTTTGTTTTTCTCTTCTGTGGTCCAACTCCCAGAAGTGATGTCAGCTGTTTCTGCCATCTCCCACCATGGCTGTAGAGAAGCTACTGAAGGAAAATATCTTCTACAGCTTCTTCTCCTTCCAGACCCAGACTGCCACAGCTTGCAGTTCAGTCTATTACATTCATTTCTTAACTTCTCCAGGTTCCCACAGTCACCTTGGGGTGGGGCAAATGCTTTCATATAATTACCATTACAGGGGCTGCAAAGCAATGCTCCATTGAGCTGTCAATGCCTGACAGAAGCTTTAGTGAGTCAATTCTTCAAGATTTTTTCCACTCTTAATTGCAGTCCCTAATCTTGTCGCTCAGACGTGAGTCCAGAGAGACATCTTATTAATCTGTATTATTTTCCTTTAGGATAAGTTATTTCTCAGGAGTCTTGACATAGATAATTCCCTATGAAAACAGACAGTTGGTCCACCCTTCTCAAGAGTTCCCAAGTATGCCTACCTCCTGGAGAGAACCCAGTGTGACTATCCAGATGGGATTCTTATTTAAGCCTACCTGGGCATCTTAAATATATTATTCAGAACACCATTAATTCCCCAAATCATGGTGTTTCATTGGCAAGGACTCAAGATTCAGATGCAAATTACTATCAAGTCAAAGAAAAATAACTCTGGTGAGGGCCTTTAAGCTTCAGCAAATAAGAATTTACAGAAAGAAAAGTTCAAGTCAAATCATACAGGCCTCCTAAAGCACTTTTTAACACCTATAATGCAGTAATTTTTTTCACACACAAATCTGCAGAAATTAGTTTAAAAGGAAATATCTTTATAAATTATGGAAGAAAGAAATGCAGCAGCAACACCTCAGAGAACAATTCCCCTTGAGAGGATACATTTGCCATTTCTTCCTGTGGCTCTTCCATTGCTGTTGACCCCCAGATCTCCAAGTATTGGTATCTGCATATCCTTTTACAAATTAATACAGGAGAGGTTCTGATAATCTATCACTGTTCTGCCTGATTAATTGTATTTTAGTTGAAACTCTTGTCTAGTTAACTCAAGACCATCTTTGTAGAATGACATACATGTCAGCAGTTACAAAAAGTCAACAAACAAAACTGAAGGCATCAGAAAAGAGATGAGAAAAACCCTGGGCTTTGTATGCCCAAGAAATGACACATGGTCACTTCACTGACCTTTGAAAGTAGGCTTGGGGGAGGCAGCTTTCCCAACTCACAAATTCTTGTGTGCAAAAATGTTGCTCTCTCTGTTTTTCTAAAATTGGACTTAATTTCTACCTTGAATCATATTTCTGCAGACTTCTCTAGGGTGATACAGTCATTTAAAATTTAAACATACTCAGTGTTTTTCCTCAGTCATTTAAAATTTAAACATACTCAGTGTTTTTTCTCATTTACAATTTAAACTCAGCCAGATTAAAGAACTCCTCCCTATCCCAGCAGCAGACTCAAACTAAAACATTATAGCATTGGTAGGAAGAAGAAGTAACCAGTTTCTGTAATATTTTATCCCAAATCCTTATAACTACCACTTAGATCAACGCTTTTGAGCTTAAAATTAAGAATATAAAGTTTTGGAGTTTGGAGTATCCTCGCCACTCCACCGTGGGACAAAGTCATCCTTATGTCTCTTAGCTAAGTGAAGAGACTGTTGCAGGATTAAAGCAAAGAGAATACATTTCACGTCTTTGTGTGTGTGTGTGTGTGTGGTATTTCTGTCACGTATCACCCACTAGATAGACCAGATCAAGACCATACGAAGGCAAAATGAGGAAGAGTAAGCAACGCTATAAGCATTGGCCATGCCCTTTCCTGTAGCCACTCCTCCTGTGACCCCTTGGGGAAAAGATTGAGGTTTCTGCCAGCTCTCCCAGAGGTTCATATGGATGGGAGACTCTGGATTCTGCTGTCACTGGCTTCTTTCAGGAGTGGAGGCCTGCTTTGTCTAGCACAGGCCAGAAGGCATGTTCCCTCCTACACTTTCTCCTCCACAACTCTCTAGTCTCCTTCTCTCATTGGCCACACCATGTCCCCTCATGACCTCTGACCTCAGTCCAACTCTTTGCTTCCTCTCCTTCTGCAACAAGATTCCCATATACCCATTCTGTATTTTCTAAATGTTGTTATTATTTAATAGGTTTTAATTCTATAACCCTCCTTCTGTCTGACTTCTGAGTATATTTCCATGTTTCCCACATTATTTCTTCTGTGTATGACCTCTCTGAGAAAGAATGATATTGGGATGCATCCTGCAGTTAGCTGTCGATGAATCTTTCTCTTCCATTAGATGGTGAGTTCCTTAAAGGTAGGGACCATATGTAACTCATCTCAGCATTCCCTACATAGCTGAACACACAGTAGGTGTTCAGGGCACGTTTAGTGAATACTTAATGAATGCATCCTGTCTGCTAAGAAAAAACTCCAAACATCCTTTAAAAACAATCATCTGGGCCAGGCACAGTGGCTCAGGCTCATGCTTGTAATCCCAGCACTTTGGGACACCGAGGTGGGTGAATCACAAGGTCAGGAGCTTGAGACCAGCCTGGCCAGTATGGTGAGACCCCGTCTCTAGTAAAAATACAAAAATTAGCCAGGTGTGGTGGCGCATGCCTGTAATCCCAGCTACTTGGGAGGGTGGGGCAGGAGAATTGCTTGAACCCGGGAGGCAGAGGTTGCAGTGAGCCGAGATCGCACCACTGCACTCCAGCCTGGGCGACAGACAAGACTCTGTCTCAGAAAAAACAACGACAACAACAACAAAAACCCAGTCATCTGCTTGTAGTGCATATACTCAAGGTGAAAGCCACAGGCAATCTGCAGTCATCTAAATAATTTATCATTAATTCCTGATTTGCTAGTACAAGAATATATTGTTTATTTTTTTTTTCCTAAGCAATGATTTAAAGCCTGCAGATCAAGAGACTTTGGAGTCCACCATAAGCGTCAGCTTCCTTGCTCGAGTCTGTCAAAGGCTACTGATTTTCTAATATCACAGTAGAGCCTCAACAATAATACTGTTTCCTAAGAACCTCAACAACAATACTATTTCCTAAGCTACACTCCAGTTTTTTTTCCCTCTATTATCTGGGATTGAATTACATAACAGGTATTGTGAATTAAATTCACTGCACTCTGTGCACCTATTACCATATACACAGAAGTCAAAATGGAGAAAATAGTAGTATATGACAGTCTCTCAGTCCTTTACCCAATGTTTACATTGTGATTTGATTCAAGGAATTCTAAGCACTTTGTGGGTTTATAGATCCCTTTAAAATTCTTTGAGTTATGTATTAACCTTGACTTAAAGCTGAATAAACTAACAGTTGTTTTATGAGCAATTTATCCAGTGTTATATATAGTAGGTAGCAGAGAAAGAAACAGCATCTAAATTATTTTATTTGCAACCTATAACATTCTGTTTGTCTGATTATATTGTCTTTTGAAAGGCACTTGTACTGATAAAGCTTGTAGTAGTACTTACCAAAATGAATTAAAAATAGGTTTAAGCCAAAGTTCCAAATACAGTTAATTTTAGAAGACAGAAGGACAACTAGACTCTCACCATCTCCAAAATTATATTAAAAAACTGTGAGTTATTGCAACTACTTAGAAGTCATGTTTTTCACTGTTTTGCTTTTCACATTTTAATATTCACTGAAACACTACTAATTCACTTATTCTTACTCCTTGAAATAACAAAGAACTGTGACCCAGTGCCAAACCAAAACTAATGTCAACATTAACTGATGAAGTCTTGTTAAGTAAGCTTAGCAAAATATCTGTATTCTAAATGTTAATAAATACCAACTGGCCTTTACTAGGGTAAAGTTAGAGATAATAATGTTACATATTAATGACTTTCTTCTACTAATGAGTAGAAGCTATTCTCACTAACTAAACAGCATTACTCAGAATTGGATTTTTAGTTGCATGTTTAATAATTCTGAGATTAAGTCAAGAAAACAAACAGAAACAATTGATATTTGTGGGGCCATCAACAATTCTGAAGTTTTCCCAATAGTCAGCCCTAAAAAATGCAGTCTCATAATTCACAATATCTGACTTGACTGTCAGGACTTGTCTAATCTGGCCATGCCAGCTGGCAAGGATATTCAGCCTCTTCTCCCAGAACATCACAAGCCACATGGATGTTGTAGAATTCAGTGGTTTGGAGTCCCAGCTTTAATTCTAGCTCATCATTTTATTATCTATGTGGTCCTCAGCATGCTGCTTAATTTCTCTGAGCATCATTTTTCTAACTTGTAAAATAGGGTACAGAATATTTGTTCTTATATAAGAATTAATATAAATGAAGTACTTAGTGTGGAAATAATTCCCGCTCAATAAATAATATTTAGTAAGCAGTTTTTTGTTGAGGATACTCAGGATGTGATTCTCATTATGTATTATTTAGAGTCAAACATGACAGTGTTTGGTGTCAGCATGAAAAACCAAGAACAATGTAAATATTTGGAGAATGATTTGACAATAGTCATGGTTGAGAAGACAAGATTAGTAGTAGAAGATGGACAACAGACATGGAAAGCTATAAGGAAAAAGTGGTTTTTTTAATATCTAAGAAGATTTTAATCTAGAAATCTTTAGGAGGGGACAATCTTATTGTGCCAGAAGAACAAGTATTTATTGGGAACCTTTATGTGCAAACCCAGATGCCATAAGATACATAGTGAAATTTATTCAGTAAGTATTTATTGTGTGTCTACTATGTCTGGCACTGTTCTACATACTGGAGTAGGAGCAGTGAATAATCAAGTCAAATTCTCAGCCCTTGTGGAGTTTACATTCTAGTGTAGGAAATACAAAGATAGTATTCCTTTTTTCAAGCATTTACTATTTCTCTAAGGAGGCATGAACCTTTGCATTAAAAGAGTATAAAATAACAATAATAACAATAATTGCAACAAAGGATACCAAAATATCCCTAGGAGACTGAAAGGAGTAGTGGAAGGAATTCAGGTTTCAGTGACCAAGAAATCTGAGCTCTAATCTAAGTCCTGATGGCACCTTTAGACCTTGGGACTGTATAGCATTTTATTCAAGTATCATACTCTCTTCTGTAAAATGAGCACAATAATAGTTACTTTATAAAGCTGTTCTGATGACTAAGTGTGATTACATGTGTAAATCCCTTTATAGAGTAGCACAGATACATGAATATCCTTGCTGAGAAGAAGAGTTGATTGATGCCTCAAAAGATGGCAGGATTTGGCTAGACAGAGAAGAGAAAGTGCATTCTAGGCCAAGAAAAGAGCTTGATGAAGGACACAAATTTGGAGTTGCACACAGAGTATTTGGAAGAAAGTGAGTGGAATAATTTGGCTACAGTAGAGAGTTCATATAGATAAGTAGGTAGAGAAACAACTCAAATGATAGGTGGTTCTTAGATGACTCACAAAGGAATTTCTGAGAGTTAGAATAGCTCTCATGCATATGTAGACACTGAAACACAGTGTAATTAAGTGAATCACCCAAGGTTATATCATTAACAGTGAAAGTAGAATCCCAATATCCATCTGGCCCTTTGCCTCCTTGATGGCCTGGCCGGTGGTTAAGACCATATATTATCAATCTCCTCGTCAATTCATATTTGAACACTCATAGTCTGTTAGGCATTTTTTATAATATATACCAAATATTCTAACCAGCCCTCTAGTTTAAGTATTGCATTTATGGCAAGAAAAAGCAATTCTGAAACAACCAAGGGGAATGAAAAACAAGGGGCTATATTTCTCAAAAATGAGATGGTGCTTTGCAAAAATGAACTAACTTTATGATGCCATCTGGAAAATGCTTTTGTATTCCCGATACAGTGCACTGAGCATAACTTAAAGTTGACTAACCAGCTCTGAAATGCTCTCTTCTGTTTCCTCACATATGGATGTAGCCTACAGGAATAAGTGTTATTAGTCCTTGGACAGGACATCTGGTGTGACTTCTCAGCAATAAGGTGTACAATTCTTGGGAGAATTTCAACAGAGCACATCAGCCTAACTTTGGAAACTTTTTAGGGTTGAGCCAGTCCGTGGTGATTGACCTTTTTCCGAAAGAAATTAGGCTTCCAAACCAAACTCTAATCACAGAGATTTTGTCTTCCCTCTCTCCCTCCTTTCCCCATTCTCTTCCTTCCTCCTAACATTTAAAGTCTCAGTTCTGACATTACACACAGTATAATGCACAGTGGTATACTCAGACAGAATTAAGACTTTCAAATGAAATTGAACCCTAAGAGGTTATATCATAGTCAGACCTCTTGCTGCTTAGGGTGGCAGATGTTCCTCACAGTTTCTTCCAAAGTAGCAACAGTCTTTTTGCATAATTTATTGTAATTGGATATTGGAATTATGAACAGAGAAATTCTTCTCTTCTTTCAAAATTAGTAATAGAACCTAATTTTAACACCAGTAGAAAAGATTTAGAATCTCATAAAGGAAGAAAACCTTCATTAATTTGCTAAGGGATTAAGCTGCAGCTAACTTTGCTTTATAAAAAAGTTGCCAATAAAATAGCCTAATGCTTGCATAGAAGAACATTTAATTTACTGAAAAGAACAAATTGCCTTCAAACAATTTAAAACACCAATTAATGGATAAACAACCAATATGTTAAATACAAATCATTCTTCTCTATTTATTGAAGTAGCTTCCCAACTCCTTTGCTTGACAACACTTAATTAGCCTAACTTGAGTTGCTTTGTTTAATTGAAATTAATAGAACTAGGTTTCCTTTAAAAATATTATTTTGTTAAGACTGATTCCCTCATTTAGTCTAAATAGTGATTATTAATAAAATCTGCTTTTAAAAATATTTTTGACATTTACAATAATAATCAACATGTCATATATTTATATGAGGACTGATTATTTGGTTGTTAGTTATGTGAACATTTTTGCCCCAGTTTAACTCTGACTGTCCTTTCAGGGGGTGGAAAACTTTCCTTAGCCACTCCACAGACAAGACAGAAAGTAAATGTAGTGAACTTGGCTAACAGTCAGCATCTCTTATAAAAATATTTCCTTGGAGAGAATGAAGATTGAAATGCATATCTGAAATAATATATTGGTTTTCTATGCTGATACTATGATACTATGGCCGGTAAAAATGATGGCTTGGTCATAAGTCAATTTATTCTTATTTTAAAGGGTTTAAATACAGGGAAAATAGAAATACTACAACCTTTGGGATCAAACAAAGTTGTCTCAACCCTAGCTCTACCATGCACTATATCTGAAAATAAACTTCTCCAAGCCCCATCTGAGTATAAAATTCAGATAATAATAGCTATTTAGCAACTGCTAGATCACATTTATTGGTGTGCTTACTATGTGCCAGATACTGTTCTAGGGACTTTAAGTATATTAATACATTTAATACAACCCTCGAGCTTATGAGGTAGATATTTAAAACCCCGTTTTATAGATGAGGCAACTGAGTCACAGGGAGGTTAATTAACATGCCCACAGTCATACACTGGCTTGGGTTCTAACAGAGACAGCCCAATGCCAGACTTCACTTTCTAATGAGTTCTGGAAGTTGAAGTGAAGATTAAAGTGGTTAACCTGTATAGAAGGCTGGCGTATGACTTCACACAGGGTACAGTCTTAAGTGGATTTCTCTTAACATTTCTGGCTACTTCTCAGACTCCTTTTCTGGCTCCTTTTCCTCTGGTAGGCTTGAAGATATTGGAGTTCTTCAGGGGGGTCTCTCCTGGCCTCTTCCCTTCTCCATCCACACTCTCCCCTGTGACCTCCTCCACTACCAAGTCTGTAAATACCATCGCTATGTTGATGGCTCCCAGTTCTCCATCTCCAACCCTAGCACTTCAGATTCATACTCTCTATAGCTTACCTGTCATTTACATTATATCTAACAGGCAACTCAAACTTTCACAGCCCTGAACATCACGTTTAACTTTTCTCCCTCAAATCTGCTTTTCCCTTCAGTCTTCCTCATATTCAGAAAATGGCACCACTATCAGCCCTTTGGCTCATATCAATTCAAAGACTCATTCTCCCACATCAAATTCTTCTGCATATCCTGCAGATTCTACCTCTACTTTTCTTCATTTGCACTTCCATAGCCCACACCAAACCACTGTTCCTCTTGTTTAACTACTCTGAGAGCCTCCTAACAAGTCTTCCAGCTGCCTCTCTGGCCTTCCACATAAATCCGCTATCTACCCAGAAGCAGTGTGTTCTTTTTTCAAATATAACTCAGATCAGGTTACTCCTCTCCTTAAAACCCACAGATATTCTCCCACTCTATTTAAATTAAACTCAAACTACTTATTATGGTTCACAAAACCACGTAAGAGCTGGCTTCTGCCAACGTTGCTAGCCTCATTCCAACCAATTCTTTTTTGTCCATTATCTCCAGCCACACTGAGCATCTGCCTGGGTCTCAGATCTTCAGGCTCATTTCTGGTTTTGGGCCTTTGCCCAGCTTTTCCCCCTTCTGGAAACATGTTCTCTCTGATCATATAGTGGTTGGATCTTTTATCGCTGTTTCCAATTCAAATGTCACCTCCACAGAGGCTTCCCAATGACCCAATTTAAACTAGTTCTATCACCTCACTCCTTTAAACTATATCCACTGAGCTGTTTATAACCTGATTCTGGTTTTTATTGTCTGCCTGCTATTTCTGACAGCAGCAACACACATACAGATGCATGTATGCACACATGAATGCCTAAAAAAGGAAAATTCCATGATAATGAGAATCTTGTCTCTTTTTTTTTGTTGTTCTTGCTCTGACTCCAACACTTAGTTTGCAGTGGTCAATGAAAGATATTCATTGAATTAATGAATATATTAAATTGAAGTGGCTGTTATTAATGGTCCTTCTTAAAACCAAGGGTCCGTTTGTATCTTCTACATCTCTTACCATATTTTATGATAGGACTAGGTTTGGCCCAGTAATTACATCAGTTTTGGGAAGCTAGAAGGGTGCAAAAGGAGAAACAATTATTTTCAGAAGCTGAGCAGCCATCTAGACTGCTACACAGAATTCAGCATCTGGTGAGAACAGCCCTAAAATGCAAGTGATACAAGGTAAGCAATTAGCATCTGTATTCCAACTTGAAGCTATAGTAGTCCTCAAACCAGTAACAAGAACTTTGTGATGGAAAATTCACATAGGAGGCATTGAGAAGTGCATGTAGACAGACATACATGATAGTCTTTGAGCAGAAACCCAGATGGCTGACTGGAGTCCAGAAGTCAGGTTTCAAAGCCCAGGCTGGAAAGTGGAATAACAGACATTAAGCGTAGAGCCTCATTTCTACAAGAAATGGAAATTAAATTTGCTGACAAACTTGAGAAACTCAAGCTCAAAGAACAAAGCAGGTGCTACATATCAGCATAAAGCACAAAGTAGGAGGGTGACCTTGAGTCAAGCTGAAACCCACCCTCCAGGTTGGACTGGCTGCTGGTGACTGCAGGCTGAGCATCAGACTAAAGTGCAGGGAAGGAGGTCATAATGCCAGGCTGTGTTCCCAGAAATGGGCAGGACAGTCAGATGGGAGGGCTCTATTGATCGCCTTTCACTGCATCATAACAGTGTCAGACATGAGACCTGAAAGCCCGTCTTTCTGCCTGCTGCACTCAATCAATATGATAGATCTTTCCCTTAGAGGCCTGTCTGAATCCTATTTTCTGCCTACACGCATGTGGAGCTAAATTAATGATGATGACTCATGGGCTTCAGAGCATTTGTAAACTGTTATTATAACCATTCACACCAGCACTTTATTGATCTCCTCTATTAGGCATTGACTCAGTTTATGACCATCTTTTTTTGGAAGCCAATAGGTTAACCTCTTTCCTCTCTACCGATAGTCAGGGTAAATGTAGACCCAGTCAAAGGTGGTCTGTTTCTGGTTACGCATGAGACTCCTAACAGTTATTATTAGAGCCATGTGCATTTAAGTATTTGTATTAAAACCAAAACCCTCATATTATTTCCTTCAGGTTTAGGGCAAAAAGGAGTTATCTTGGAGATAACTTCATCACACTGGTATATGAACTGAATTTACCAAACAGTTAAATAAACATTACAACTAATTATGAATATACAAGAACAAACTTGGGTTTGACCACAGATTGCTCTTCATGCACAGATTGCTCAACATTCTCTAATCAAGGATGATTAGAAAAGTATTTTAGTCCTGCTATTTTAATCTGCTGTAACTTTTAGTTTGATGTTTTCTTATGGGGTCAGCACAGGGCTGACTCCCTCTGTAGTGACTCAGTGCCTAGTTATTATAATTTCAATCAGGCTGCTAGTGTCCTCTCTGCAGACTTGCATATCTTCTTCATGTTGGCCTATTCAGCGTCTCCATCAATATCTGGCACCCAGTGAGCACTCAAGAAATAAACACGAAAAGGGGGAATGAATGCTCTCTCCTTGGGAGTATTAACTCTTAACTACTCATACACGTGACTTCTATAATCATAGTCCTGGCCTAGAGTTTTTTGAACAATGTAGAATGGAAAAGGTCTGATTGCTGCAGCACCAGGAAACTTTGACAAGCAAATATTTAATAACCATTGAATAAAACCTGAGGTTATCAATTCTGTGAGACCCATATGACACATGCATATATGTGTATGCACAGATACCCATATAAGCATGGGTATTTAGCAAATGTATGCCTATGTGTACAATGTATGTACTACCAGGTTCATTCAATTAGAGGAGTGATGTTCATTCCTATTGTTTTTATGTCTTCTCTTCTACACAGCAAAGAATTATTGGATGTAATCCAGTTCATATGCAATGCGCTAGGGAAGGTGAAATAACTTTAACCTTGCTGCTCTTTTTACCTACATCTCACATTTTCACTTTTACAAACAATAGAACTCTGATCTATTCTGAAACGTTCAACATTTGTGCAAACTTTTTTGGAAGAGAACAAGCTACAAGGATTAAAGTATATTTGAATAAGAGAGAAAAATCTAGCGTTTCCCTATTAGAGTCAATAAAGCACTTGAAAAGCATGAACACTATTTTGGGGAGAGTAGCTGGGCTGAAGGCAATGCCATCAGCAAATAAAGGAATCCAAGTAGAGGGAGATCCAAACATGGATTTTAACGTTAGACCTGTTGGATGGTCTTCATCTAGCCAATGTCCTACTTCATTAAAACATTCTCTCTCTGTTTAACAGCTCATTTAAACATTTTCCACTTTCTTTAAAGAAAAACTCCTACATGTATGATGGACATAGAGATCACAACATTCAAAAAAGTGATTTTTCTCTGGAGACTTTTTTATGTTGTTAGATTTCAGTTGTGAATGATAAGTAGAGCACTTCAGATGTTACTTCTACTTAAACATCTGTTTAGCCAATATGTGATTTCATATTATAATCTGCTTCAGTCACATTTGACTACCCGTTAATCAAAAACCATAAATTCTGCCTTGCACAATAGCTTTTTTGTTGTTGTTTGCATAGTTTGAATATAAGAATGCATATTTAAATGATTATCAGATGATAAGGCTTTATGAAAGTTTCTGCTATGGAATGCCTATTTTATGAATTTTTATGATTAAAAGGTATTATTACAAAAGTAATCTGAAAAGCTAGAAAACTAATAGCAAGTTACATAATTATTTTCCTCCTATTCAATATATTAAAAATGAAATTCCATTTTATGAGAGAAGGATGACCAGATAAAAAGAAACAGAAAACATTAAATCCTTTCTCTCTTTTCTTTCTGATTTTCCTTATAGTATATTGTATTGAAAGTATTTTCCTTAAATTTATGCACTTTTAAAGTTCATCTTTCTATTCTGTGTTGTTTTGAAGAAAGTAAATCAGCAGTATCTAAATCCATAGGATTTCCTTCCCTGGCTTACTAGTCAATATTGACATCAATAAGGTCTTGCAGATAAACCTAAATGAAAACATTCTACATCAAGATCTACCAGCTCTTTATCAGTCCTCCATTTTGAGACATAGAAAGACATTTTTATTTCTGTCACTTGGGCTTGCTTCTTTGGTCAATTTCTGCAGAAATAATTAGAACTTTTCTTGTTACTCTGTAAATAGATTTTTCTCGGGTCTTCTTGCAGAAGAGAATTATTTTATGTTGGAATTCTCTGAGCAGTCACAGAAAGTCTGACAGCAAAATGGAGGTGACAGGCGTCTGTTTCAGGGAGAGGTACCTTTATGCTGATAGTTGAATCTTATGGGATAAGGGAATCTAAGCTCTTCAAAAAACAAAGAAACCTGACAACCGACAAATATAAACATAAACATTTTAATCAAACTTGCATGAAAGAAAAGTATTTGTACATGTGTTTGAAGCACATTTTTATGGTGTAAAAAAAACATGGATTTTATTTCCATTGTAGATTATTGAGGATTTAGGGTAAATCATCTTCAGCCTGAATCCTTTCTGCCCTTCCCTATCCATAATGCTCATGTGTCATGAAGGGTCTGAATGCTTATTGAGCTCTAAGTTTTCCCCAATTAAAACTCAAATTATCCAGCATTTACTTTTAATCAACGCTCACTTTATTTTCTCATTTAAGGAATCATTTTCTCATAAGTGGAAAATAAATAACATATAACTAATAAACAGTGTTCCTCTCCCAAGCTCCTTCTTGCCTTTGGACTATATAGTTTCTCAAGCATGATGTGGATTATTGATTAATTCCCAGTAACACCAAGTGGAGAGAATAAAGACATTGATATCCTCACACAGATGTATACACAGGTACACACACACACACAGACCCCTTGAATATACATACTAATGAAGCAGTGATATTTTGGTATGCATGTCTCACACATTTATTTATTTGATAATCTAGATTTCCTTCAGATGCAAGCAGAGAACACGTCTATTATTTTTCACAGCTTTTGTTTTTAACCACTCAGTAGGCTCCTCTCTTCTCTGAATAAAATATTAGAAAGTCCCTACAGCACTTTGAGCCATATTTAGATACCAACAAATTTTGTTTAAAACCAGATCATTGTAATATAGAGGGAGTATAGCTCCCTCTTTCTATGTCATCTGCTCCCTCTATGTGAACTCTAGGTGGCCTCTTATTTTTAGACATGTTTTAGCATGAGCAACATATCTTCCTATCTTTAAACTCCAGGGAATGCATGTACACTTCAAGTGATTCTTTGGAGTTCCATTCTTTTGACCTGTGAGAAAAGGAAAGCATCCCTCTTCCTCATGGAGAGGGGTAAAAATATAATAACCCAACCTCTCTCTTTCTTTCTTTCTTCCCTGCTACCACCCAATCTTCTGCAACAGTCACATTGATGCTTAATTTCCTGTTCCACATGCTGAAGGTAGGTGATGGGTGCTGTACTGGTGCTAGCAGAACCTGTCTTTGGTCACCTAGATTTGGAAGTCTTATACGTGGTGGGAAGAAGATGCTCAAGAATCAGGCCTCCAATTTCTTCTCTCCCTTTATGATGGGTTTGGGGAGATATTTTTGAGAAAAAAAAGGTTCCCCAGTTGACAGACTTCTTAGAAAACAGTTACATCTGCTTTTAGGAGACTCATCATTAATAGAAAGCTTTCAGCAAGATATATCTGATCTTTCTAGGATTACTTACAGAAAACAAACAAACAAACAAAGCTGGAATCCATGGATTTATGAGGCATAGTTCCCCAGAAAGTATCATGTAAGCCAAATAATGATTTAAACATAAAATGGAGATTTTTTCATAACCAAAACAATACCTTTCCATGTAAGTAATATGTCTTCATATACAAGATAAGGTAACCTGAACCAAAGTGCACCTGTCTGTAGTAAAAGAGACCCTTGGAAGCTACCTGGGCAGTCCTGAACCTCTCCCTGCTTTGGCTCTGCCTTATGATTATTTGTGTCCTTCAAATTATTATGAAAGCTTGAATTTGCAGAACATCTCTGATTCTTAAGCATCTGAATGGACAGACCAATTTTCAGTGTTATCTCAGATGGTCTAACCCTTTGCTTTAGAAGGTAGACTTACATTTCATCTTTTTTTTTTTTTTTTGATGTTTGGCATCTAAAAAGAACTTTTCTCTATGAGATACCCTTACTTCATAAGTAATAATAGGGTAAAGAAACTTCTTAATTTTCTTTGGTTTTGTTTAGGGATCAAATCTAAAAAGTGCTCCTTGAATGTTAGGTTTTTCCTGATTCTAATATACAGTATGCCACACCTTGAAGGTGGCCTCTATAACTGATCTCCACTAGATGATAAACTTCTAAAGGGCAGGGACCACATAGGATTCACCTTAGGATCACTGGCACCTAGCACAGAACGGATGTTCAAAAACATGAGTAGTGATTTTAGTTGGTGTTTAGGGCTTGTTGTTTGCTGGAGTTTATGAATGAGGGATGGGCCTGAAATATTTAATTGTGTCTCAGGGGCTTTATTTTTGACTGTAGGAGAGGTTGTGGCACAAGCCTGGGGGCAGAGAAGGTAGAAGGCACCAGAACATAACTGATATATACTCCCCTGCTGTATTACTGCATTCTCACACTGCTAATAAAGACATACCCAAGACTGGCTAATTTATAATGGAAAGGGGTTTAATTGACTCAGAGTTCCACATGGCTGGGGAGGCCTCACAGTCATGGTGGAAGGCAAAGCAAGAGCAAAGAGAGAGAGCATGTGCAAGTGAACTCCTTTCATACAACTATCAGATCTCATGAGGCGTATTCGCTATCGTGAGAACAGCACAGGACAGACCCGCTCTCATGATTCAGTTACCTCCCACCAGGTACCTCCCATGACACATGGGAATTATGGGAGCTACAATTTGAGATTTGGGTGGGGAACATCGTGCGTCAGTTTCAGCCTTATACAGTGAAGGGAGCAGTTTTCTGCTTATACTGAGACATGGGCATAAGTCATTTCGCTTTGGTTGAAAAATTATGTGATAGATTATGGGAGAAGGGTATTAATATAGTTTGGCTCTGTGTCCCTATCCAAATCTCACCTTGAACTATAATCCCCATAATCCCCACCTGTCAGGGGTGGGACCAGATGGAGGTAACTGGATCATCCGGGTGGCTTCCCCCATGCTGTTCTTGTGATAATGAGTGAGTCTCAAGAAATCTGATGGTTTTAAAACTGGCATTTCCCCTGCTACACTCACTCTGTCCTGCTGCTCTGTGAAGAAAGTGCCTGCTTCTCTTTTGCCTTCTTCCATGATTGTAAGTCTCCTGCGGCCTCCCCAGCAATGTGGAACTGTGAGTTAATGAAATCTGTTGTCTATATAAATTACCCAGTCTTGGGTGTTTCTTCATTGCAGCATGAGAACGAACTAATACAGGTATTTTCCCACTTAGTCTTGGAGCAGTATTGTTCAGACAGTGTGATAACCAAGGGATCATACAGCATTGTAGAGTCACTTGAGCTTTTGACTGTGGAAGTGCCTGAAACCCCTGCCTTGTCAGGAATCAGTATTCTCATGTAGAAAGTAATAGTCATGTGTCAGATGTTATTCTCAAGTAGCATGGAAGACAGAGGCTATCAGTGAAATCTGCGTACTGGAAAAACACAAAAGAATTGTTTATGACCGGGTAGAAGAAACATCTGAGGATTTAAAATACAGACAAACAAAGAAACTAGAGAAATTTTTGATTTGGATGGCAGGGGGAGGAGGTTCAAAGTCCTACATCAAGCAGGTTGGAATAGTGAAATAATGAAATATATGTATTCACGTCAAGGTGTTATTTGTTGTATCCAGAGTCTATTGGACTCTGGAGAAATATTGATTACAAAAATTGGCTTAGTGAATGGAAATATTCAAGTGTTTATTTTTCTAAGTCCAATATAATAAAAAAAAGTTCCAGGTAACATTACACAAGAAAAATTTTAAATTGGGATTAAATAATAAAAGGAGATCAAAGAGGTCATAAACTTTAATGTGTCTGCTAGAGCAGAGTTAGGTTGCAGGCAACAGTTTATTTCCAAATAGTGATATTATCATGTGTTGAGTGACTTACAAAATCATCGGAAAGGTTGTGGAAGTAAGCTCTAGCTTGAGAGTCCAGGAATTTCTACCAGTGCTAGGGAAGTTTCCACCTGAGCTTTCAGCAAGCCATCACATTAGGAAATCACTGACCAGTTTTGCACTGCTTCTCACAATTTACAACAGAATGAATGCCTTATGCTCTGCCCCTCTCCCCACTCAAGTCAGTTTCAAATGCAAATCTCACATGAGTACATCAAGTTAGTAGAACCTTAATCAGATCTAGAACTCCAGCAGCAGGGAAATCTGAGATATGCAGCTTTTAGCTTACCAGTCTCTACAATTTGGAAAGACACTGCAGAATGTTGTTGGAATGGATGCCAAACTAGCCACTGCACAGAACCTATCACGGTCAGGGTTTAGAAAATTGACTTTATCTCATACCTTATACTGCTTATTTATTCATATAATAAATATTTATTGAATGTCTGTTGTGTTTTGGATCCCATTTCTTGGTTTTATCGATAAACATGATAGAAAGGTAGAGAAAAATAAGCTTGGGTTCTTTTTCTCTTTATTTTTATTTTCTTTTATTCTACTTTGAAAGTAAAATTTGAGGTAGCATGGTTTGAAACTGGGTGTGCCTTCTGTAAGAGATGTCTTTGTTTCTGGAGAAGGAGAACAGGTCAGGGAGTGGTCGAGGGGAACAGGAGGCAGACTGCTGGCTAGTTAGAATGGGCTGTGTTCTGAGCCTTGAAGAAGAAGGATGATAGGAATTATAAGGCTTTAGAATTTCCCAGCTATATGCACCAGGGTAAAGAGTAGAAAGGTCAGGATAGAATTTATTTGGCTAGTATGTCCCTTTCATTTGATCTCAGAAACTAAGCCTGACCATAACAGCTAAAGGGAATAGGCTGGAGCACTCAACTGAGAAGAAATACAAACACAAAACCTTAGATAGCAGGGCACATACCTGCAGCAAAAGGATAGCAATTGTACAGAGGGACATGGATTTCAGCCTGAGCCCTTTAGAACTGCTGCGAGCAGAAGTGAGGAAAAGCATGGGGTGCAGGTAATTCACTGATACAGTCAAATACAGAGTCTCAAAACGTAAAAGACAGCCAATTATTTCATAAGATTCTTCCCTTAAGTGTTTCATTTTTCCAGTTATGGACTTGGACTGAAAATGTTCTGAGGAGAGCTAGATACCATATATGTCAAAATATGAGGAAAAATTATCAAAGAAATCGTCGAATTTGGTAGTATTTTTAAGTTCTAGTGAAATAAATTATTATTCAAAAAGAACCACTCATCTATTAGTATCTAATTTGAATTTCCATGTCTTTGTCTGGATTCTTAAAGAACTCTGTTAAAAGGAATTGTCTGAAATTTCACCAAAGTGCTCAAGCTCATTTAGACATCTATAATTACCTTTACAGCCCATTTGTGAGGTGTGTGCAGGAGGGAAAAAACAATTTTTATAAATGAAAATTATGAAGCCACAATCATTAATGGGATGAGTGTCACATAAGACAATTGCTACCTTTTACTGAGAAGTTGCCATAGAGTAGGGGCTGAAAGTCCTTTGCTTTCATTATAGCTAATCCTCACAAGGCTGCATGGTAGATATGTTTGTTCCCCACTGACAATTTGGGAAGCCAAGGCTGAGAGAGGCTAAAGCAATCACTAGCATTTGCAAAGCCAACAAGTATTAGAACCAGCATTTGAACCTAGGCTAATATGATTCCAAAAATCTATGGTTTTCTTCAGCACACCTCATGACTAGTATCAAGACACTGCACAATCATCACCAGAACGCCACAAAGCTGCCCCCCGTCCACTACTCTGCTATCATCAGAAGTGCTAACAGGATCAAGATCTTCATACTCAGGTAAGTACTTTGCTGACTTGAGCATAAACAAATAAATACATAAAAATCTTCGAGACTCCCAAAGATTTCTTGTACAATACAATATCTTGTATTTGCTCCTTGAAGCTTCCTCCCATGTTCTTTATCCTGTTTGTCTCAATTATAAGGTGAGGTGCAAGGCTGTTCTTGCTTTGGAAAAATACCTTCTATAGCCATTTGATACATGTGAGTGTTCTCTCAGGATACTGAACTGCCCTGTTTTCCATTAATGTTTATATAGTATCTTTTTTCATATAGCCTCTGCTGACCAAGAGTTACACATGGGCCATGAACTCCAACATTCTAGCAAGACACAGGACAGCTTGAATGATCTAATAAGCAAAAAACAAGAGGCTGCTTATAGCTAGAGGCTGCCTCCCTAGTCCTACAAGTTTGTACCCACAAGATCATGTTTAAGTTGTATAATTGAAACTAAGAAATCATTAACTTTGTTTCAAACTGATATTCAAGTGCTGTCAATGGCCAAGGGCAGTAATGGGAAAGAACAGCTCCTGGCAGTGCAGAGGAATCATGTAGGACTTATCCTGCCCTGTGGTAGTGTCCAATGTTCTGTTGATGGGTCTTCCCAGACAGATAATCTCCTTTGGAGGGGCTAGTGCTGTGGAGCAACAATTTGATCCACCCACCGAATTTTTCATTGGCCATTTCTACAAATGACAGCTTTGTGGACAGAGAAGTCTATCCTTTATATGTAAGATGCCAAAATTATGATATTAAAGATGGTTTTAGTTAGGTCAGGAGCTCTTAATGTATGACCTACATATGGGCTTTCAAAGGGGTCAACAGTCCACTGAAATTTAAAGAAAGATAGTAGTGTTGTTTGTGCAGATGTGAACGTTTGTGTGGGTGGAAAAGTCCACAAGCAAGGTCTGAGATTTTTTAAAAAGGAGGAGGGAGTGTAAAAAGGCAAGTATGTGGTAAATCAAAACAAACATGAACTGTGCAAAAATAACAGCAATAATGTTGGCTTTGCAGAGAGAAAACTAAAACATAACTAAAATATTAGATAACAATAATATTCAAGGTAGAAGGAGAATAATAGAAGTTAAAGCAATCTAAGGTCCTTTTTGTCTACAGGAGGAGCATAAAAATATTAACTTTAGAGCTTGTAAAATTAAATGTGCATCTAAAGACCAGGTACAGTGGCTCATGCCTGTAATTCCAGCACTTTGGGAGGCCAAGGCAGATGGATCACTTGAGTCCAGGAGTTTGAGACCAGCCTGGGCAAAATGGTGAAATTCTGTCTCTACAAAAAAAAAAAAAAAAAAAAAAAGGTACGAAAAGTTAGCCAGGCATGGTAGCACATGCCTGTAGTCTCAGCTACTCAGGAGGCTGATATGAGTGGATCGCTTGAGCCCAGGAGGCAGAGGTGACCTGAAATCGCACCACTGCATTCCATCCTGGGCAATAGAGCAAGCCCCTGTCTCAGGAAAAAAAAAAAAAAAAAATTGTCTAAATATTTTAGCATCAACATTAAGACAGAGAAATAAGAGTAATACCCAAACTATACATAATTAAGGAAGTAAAGCAAACAAGCAGCTCAATAATACCAAAAGAACAAGAAAGGAAAAATTCCTGAAAATATTTTTAAAAGGTTAATAAGCACAAATATAAGGATGTCTGTGAATTTTTTAAAAAACTATATTTATAAATAAAATGTAATAAATTCTCCAGGTGAACGATAAAACTTGGTTAGGCTGGACAAAAGAAACTATGTCCTACCATGTGCTCTTTCTAAAAAGCACATCTAAATCAGAAGAGCACAGAAAAGGTGAAAATCAAAACACACCAGTGTAAGAGGTTGGATGTGTCTCCTAAAGTTCATGTGTTGGAAACTTAATCCCCAATGCAATAGTGTAGAGAGGTGAGGCCTTTGAGAGGTAGTAAAGACATAAGGGCTTTGCTCTAATTAATAGGTTAATGCTATTATTCAGGAGTGGATCAGTTATCACAGGAGTGGGTTCCCGATAAAAGGATGAGTTTGCCCTGCTTCCTCTCCCTATCTGCAGCTCTCTTCTCCTTCCTCCTTTCACCATTTGATGACACAGCACAAAGGCCCTCACCAGATGCAGCCTGTTAAACTTAGAACCATGTGTCAAATAAATTTCTGTTCATTATAAGTTATCCAGTCTCAAATATTCTGTTACAACATCACAAAACACACTAAAAAATTTAGTGTTGAGAAGTGGGGCTTTTGCTGGAACAAACACCTGAAAACGTGCAAGTGGCTTTGGAACTGGGTGACAGGTAGAAGCTGGAAAGTTTTGTACAATCAGGAAAGAAAAAGCTTATATTGCCATGGAACGTTAAGAGCAATTCCAGTGAGGGCCCAGAAGGAGACAAGAGCTGTAGTGAGAGCCTAAACCTTTGCAGGGATTACTTAAGTGGTTGTGATCAGAATGTTGGTAAAAGTATGGAAACTGAAGGCCATTTTGATAAGTTCTCAGACAGAACTGAGGAACAAGGGAGTGAAATCTGGAATAAAGGCCATCTTTATTATACAGTTGTAAAAAACTTGGCAGAATTGTGTCCAGGTTCCAAGACTTTGCAGATGGCAGGACTTAAGAGTAATGAACTAAGATACCTGGCAGAATAAGCATCTAAGCAGCATAGCATTCAAGGTGCTACATGGTTTCTCTTGGCCACTACAGTAACATAAGAGAAGAGAGAAATTATTTTAAAAAGAAGTTTATAATTAAAAGCAAAGCAGAACAGAAAGATTTGGAAATTTTTCAGCTTGGTCATGTACAGAACAAAAAAGTATGTTGGGGGGAAATACAAAGGGTGTGGCCAAGTGACCATTTGGTGAAGAGATTAATACAGATAGAATAAATTCAGACTGTATTAATCAAGACAGTGGAGAAAATTACCCCAAAGACATTTCAGTGATCCTCAAGGCAAGCTAGGTCCTTGAGAGCAAGGTATTCACAGAGGTGCACATGGGACCTCAGTATTTGCTGCCTAGGGCCACCTCAAGACTCTGCTTTCTGCATCCCAGTGCAGTGCTCCTTGGCTGGCCCAGCCATAGCTCAAGCATGCAAGGTGCATCTCATGCCACAGCTCCAAAGGGTGCAAACAGTAAGCCACATGATGCTGCAGTGCACGTCAAGTCTGCAGACAGAGTGCACAAGCTGTGAGACCATGGTGACCTCCACTGGATTTCAAAGGATGTATTGAACAGCCAGGGACCCAGGCAGAAACTTGTCACAGGAACAGAGCCACCACAGTAAGCTGCTACTAGGGTAACGCCCAGCAAGGCTGCAGGAGAGAAGCCCCTGCAGAGAGTGCCTATAGGGAATGCCTAGCAGAGCCATGGGAGTGGGACAGCCCCCCAAGACCCCAGAACTGTTGAGCCACCTGCATGCACTTGCAGTCTGGGAAAGCTGTAGGCACGAGATCTGTGAGAGCTGCTGGGTGAACTGAGCCCAGCAAAGCCAAAGGAGCAGGATTCCCTGAGGCAATGGGTGTCCAGTCCCTGCCCCAGTGTGCCTAGGAGGTGAGACATGGAGTCAAAAGAGATTATACTGGAATCTTAAGACTTATTACTGTTTTCACTTTTGGATTTTGGACTTACTTGGAACTAGCTACTTCCTTCTTTTTGCCTGTTTCATCTTTTTGGAATGGGAATGTCCTATGTCTATCTCATTGTATTTTGGAAGCATGTGCTGGTTTTGGTTTCATGTGCTCATAACTGGAGGCAAATTCGTCTCAGGATAGATCATGCCTTGAGTCTCACTCAATCTGATTTTGATGAGAATCTGGACTTTGGACTTTACAGTTGATGTTGGAACAACTTATGACTTTATTGGGGCTATTGGGATGGAATTAATATATTCCACATGTGAGAATAACATAAATTTGAGGGGCAAAGGGTGAAATGCTATGATTTGAACGCGTTCCTGAAAGTTTATGGGCTGGGAATTTAACCTCCAATGCAACAGTGTTGAGAGATGGGAGCTTTTAGGTCCTGAGGGTTCTGCCCTCATTAATGGATTAATGCCATTAACGTGTAAGTAGGTTAGTTATTGCAGGAAAGAGTTCTTGATAAAAGAAGGAGTTTGATCCCATTTCTCTCTCTCTCTTGCATGCTTTCCTGTCCTTCCAGCTTGTGCCTTCTGCTGTGAGATGGTACAGTAAGAAGGCCCTCACTAGATGCTGAGAAGAGACCAATGCCACTGATATGCCCTTGGACTTTCCAGCCTCCAGAACCATAAGCCAAATAAATTTCTGTTCATTATAAGTTATCCACATTGAAAATGAATGGAGGAAGGATGAAGATGTGAGCTGAAGGGAGAGGAAGCTGAGAACCCTGCACCAGGCTACCTACCATCAGGACTTGTTAATGGCCCCCAGGAACTCCTGGGGAAAAGGTGAGGTGGACAGGTGAGGGGTGGCCTGATCTCACCATGTACCTCTGGAATCTGGGTAACAGAAAACTCCACACCACCTATGGACACTTAAGGTGGCAGGAAGAGCTGCTTAGAGAAGTAGGAGGAGCAGGACCCAAGACTGAATAGGTTTGGTACAGGAATATCCCTAGTGGGGCACAGCCAGGGATACCCTTCACCCAAGGCCTGCCAGATTCCTCTAGGAGACTTTAGATATTGGGGGACTGCCGAACTTGGAGACAGTAGGGTGGTCTTGGCTGTGACATGGGACCAGTCCAATCCAAGCATACACCTGTCCACTGGCCTCTGTTAGGGCCCCAGACCTGGCCATACTCACTGGCAGCACAGCCTCAGATGCCCAACCAGGTTGCTTCACAGGGGCCCTCATCATAACTTCTTTACCTGCAGACCACACCTGACCATCTGAGAGCTCCAGCAGATTGGTCTCAGCTGACATGCACTGACTCATTCACACCCTCTCCCCATCTTTCCTATGCTGCTTTGCTGGTACGTACTCACCCATGGCCAACCACCTACTGCTTTGCTGGCATGCCTGCATGTGGGTGAGCCTCACCTCTGTCCTATGCCAGAGAGTATGTATATGACCACGTTGCTGTGCCACTTCCGCTGGTGTGAGTTCAACCTGTTGCCACCCCAAACACCTATTCTGGCACACAGGCACTCAGCCACACTGCCATTGCCAGCATGAACACACAGACAGATGCCAGTAACCTTGCCCCCATCCCCTGAAGCCACTGCCACTAGAGTGAATAAGTGCATAGATGCCAGTGGCTCCGCTCCCCCCACAATGACACCACCACTGTTGTAAACACACACATGAACACCAGCAACCTTGCCCAACCCCATGCTGCTACCACTGTGAATGTGTACATAGAGGCCAGTAATCCCCATGCCCACCAGTCCCCCCACTGCACTGCTACTGCCAGTGTGAGTGCAAGCACAGACAACAGCAAACCTGCCCCTAACTGTGCCCCAGTGCTGGCATGAGAATGTTCAGGAATGCCACAGCTCTGTTTCCACTGGTATCCCACCCCAGCCAATATATGGTGTACCCTGCCATACTGCCATGGTTGCTGGTATGCAAAAGTGAACAAGGATCCTGATGCCACCACCCCAACGAAGCACTCTGGCCAGTACCACCCATCAGAGTGCTGTAGCCAGTGGACCAGGAATATCTTGGCCCATCCAGCACAGCTGGTTCCCAACCTCAAGGGACAAGAGTACAAAACCAGGGTCCTGGTACCAGGCCCTGTGTTAAATAATGCAGACCAGAAGTGCCGAGCTGAGCTTTGGTCTCCTAAAATCTTTCAGAAATCAACTCAGTTGACCAAGCCCACCTTCTACCCAATCAAACTTCTAAGAGTATCAAAGAAGACAAAAGCAAGAAACCTCATCCAAAGGATGGTAACTTCAAAGATTGAGGGAACATCAGCACACACAGGTGAGAAAGAACTAGGGCAAGCACTCTGGCAACTTGAAAAGCCAGAATGTCTTCTTACCTCCAAACACTGCAATAGTTTCCCAGCAATGGTTCTTAACCAGGCTAAAATGGCTGAAATGACAGAAATATAATTCAGAATATGAATAGAAATAAAGATCATAGACATAAAGGAGAAAGCTGAAACCCAGTCTAAGGAATACAATAAAATGATATAGGAGATAAAGATAAAATGGCTGTTTTAAGAAAGAACCAAACTGATCTGACAGAGCTAAAACACTCACTTCAAGAATTTTATAATATAATTGCAAGTACCAATAGCAGAATCGGCCAAGTTGAGGAAAGACTCTCAGAGCTCAAAAATGAGTTTTCCAAAATAATTCAGTAAGACAAAAAAAAAGAAAAAAAAGAAAGAATAAACAACACCTCTGAGAAATATGGGATTATGTAAAGAGACCAAATCTATGACTCATAAGCATCCCTGAAAGAGAGGGACAGAAAGCAAGCAACTTGGAAAACATATTTGAGGATCTTGTCCACAAAAATTTCCCCAACCTCGCTAGTGAGACCAACATTCAAGTTCAGAAAATGTAGAGAACTTCTGCAAGATACTATACAAGATGAACATCCCCAAAAGATAGTCATCAGACTCTCCACGGTCAAAATAAAAGAAAAAAATATTAAAGCCATCTAGAGAGAAGAGGCACATCACTTAAAAAGGGAATCCCATCCGCTAACAGCAAACTTTTCAGCAGAAATCCTACAGGCCAGAAGAAATCAAGGACCCATATTCAGCATTCTTTAAGAAAAAAAATTCCAACCAAGAATTTTATACCTATCTAAGCTAAGCTTTATAAGCAAAGAAGAAATAAGATTCTTTCCAGATAAGCAAATGCTAAGGGAATTTGTTACCACCAGACCTGCCTTACAAAAGGTCCAAGGGAATGCTAAATATGGAAAGTAAAGACCATTACCAGCCACCACATAAACACACTTAAGTATATAGACCATTGCACCATAAAGCAACCATACAATTAAGTCTGCTAAAAAACCAGCTAACAACATGGTGACAGGATCAAATTTGCACATATCAACATTAACCTTGAAGGCAAATGGGCTAAATGCTCCAATTAAAAGGCACAGAGTGGCAAGTTGGATAAAGAGGCAAGACTCAACTGGATGCTGTCTTCAAAAGAATCATCTCACATACAATGACACCCATATGCTCAAAGTAAAGAGATGGAAAAAAACCTACCAAAGAAATAGAAAACAGAAAAAAGCATAAAAATAGAATAGCAGGAGTTGCTATTCTAATTTCAAACAAAACAGACTTTAAACCAACAGCAATTAAAAAAAAAAAAAGAAAGAATAGCGTTTCATAATGGTAAAGGGCTCAATTCAACAAGAAGACCTAACTATCCTTAATATTCATGCACCCAAAACAGAAGCACCGAGATTCATAAAGCAAGTTTTCAAGGACTTGCGCAGAGATTTAGATGGCCACAGAATAATAGTGGTAGACTTTAACATCCTGCTGAATGTATTAGAAAGATTGTCAAAGTAGAAAACTGACAAGATATTCAGGACCTAATCTCAACACTTGACCAAATGAGCCTAACAGATATCTACAGCACTCTTCACTCCAAAACAACACAATATACATTCTTCTCATCTGCACATGGCACACACTCTAAAATTAACCACACAATTGGTTATAAAATAATCCTCAGCATGTTCACAAAAACCATAGTTATACCAACTACAGGCCTGGACCACAGCCCCCCCAAAAACAGAAATCAATACTAAGAAGATTGCTCAAAACCATACAATTACATGAAAATTAAACAACCTGCTTCTGAATGACATTTGGGTAAACGATAACATTAAGGCAAAAGTCAAGAAGTCTTTGAAACAAATAAGAACAAAGCTAAAACATACCAGATTCTCTCAGCACAGCTAAAGCAATGTTAAGAGAAAAGTTTATAAGACTGAAAGCCCACATCAAAAATTTAGAAAAATCTCAACTTAACAACCTAACATTACACCTAGAGTAACTAAAGAAAAATAAACAAGAGCAAACTAACCCCAAAGTTAGCAGAAGACAAGAAATAACCCAAAGCAGAGCTGAACTGAATGAAATTGAGATGCAAAAAAAACAAAAAACAAAAAAAACAAAAAAACAAACAAACAAAAAACATACTAAACATCAACAAATCCAGGAGTTTGTTCTTTGAAAGAATAGGTAACAGTGATAGACCACTGCCAAGACTTATAAAGAAAAAAAGAGTGAATATCCAAATAAACACAATCAGAAATGACAAATGGGACATGACCAGCAACTCCACAGAAATACAAACAAAAACAAAAACAAAGAAACAAAACACCGTAGACTACTATGAACACCTCTATGCACACAAACTAGAAATCCTAAAAGAAATGGATAGATTCCTGGAAACATACAACCACTCAATATTGAATCAGGAAAAAATAGAAACCCTAAACAGACCAATAATGAGTTTTAAAATTGAATTAGATATTAAAAACCCTACCAACAAGAAAAAGCCCAGGACCAGATGTATTCATAGCCAAATTCTACCCCATGTGTAAAGAAGAGCTGGTACCATTCCTACAGAAGCTATTCCAAAAAATTGAGGAGGGACTGGTCCTGACCTCGTTCTATGAGGTCAGCATCATCCTGATACCCAAACCTGGTGGAAACTTCAGGCCAATATTTCTGATGAAGATAGAGGCAAAAATCCACAATAAAATACTAGCAAACAGAATCCAGCAGCTAATGTACTATAATCAACAAGTAGGCATTATCCCTGAAATGCAAGGTTGGTTCAACACAAATAAATTAATACGTGTGATTCATCATCTAAACAGAACTAAAGCAAAACACACTGGATCATCTCAATAGATGCATAAAAGGCTTTTGATAATATTCAAAGTCCCTTCATGTTAAAAAAAAAAAAACCTGAACAAAGTAGGCATCCTAGGAACATACCTCAAAATAATAACATCCATCTATCACAAACCCACAGACAACATGATACTGAGTAAACAAAAGCTGGAAGCATTTCCCTTGAGAACCTGAACAAAACAAAGATGCCTTTCTCACCACTCCTGTTCACCACAGTACTAGAAGTCCTGGCAATCAGGCAAAAGAAATTTAAAAAGGCATCCAAATAGAAAGAGAGGAAGTCAAATTATCCCTGTTTGCAGACAGTATGAGTCACCTAGCAAACCCTGTGGTCTCTTCCTTGATCTGATAAACAACTTCAGGCAAGAGAAGAAATAAAAAAGGCATCAAAATAGGAAGAGACGAAGTGAAACTATTCCTATTTGCAGAAAATATGATTTTATACCTAAAAAACTCCACGGTCTCTGCCAAAAACTCTGTAATCTGATAAACAACTTCAGCAAAGTTTCAGGATACAAAATCAATATACAAAAATCAGTAGCATTTCAATACACCAAAAACATCCAAGTTGAGAGCCAAATCAAGAACACAATCCCATTCACAGTAGTCACAAATAAAATAAAATACCTAGGAATACAGCTAAGCAGGAGGCAAAAGGATCTCTATTACGAGAATTGCAAATCACTTCTCAAAGAAGTCAGAGATGACATCAACAAATGGAAATACATTCCATGCTCATGAGGATAGGAAGAATCAATATTGTTAAAATGGCCATACTGCCCAAAGAAATTCATAGATATGATGCTCTTCCTATCAAACTACCAATGACACTCTTCACAGAAATAGAAGAAAACTCTTTTAAAATTCATGTGGAACCAAAAAAGAGCCTGAATAGCCAAGGCAATCCTAACCAAAAAGAACAAAGCAGGAGGCATCACATTACCCAACTTTATGCCACAGGGGCACAGTAACAAAAATAGCATGGTACTGGTACAAAAGCAAACACATAGACCAAAAATAGCATGGTACTGGTACCAAAACAAACACATAGACTCACAGAATAGAGTCCACAAATAATGCCACACCCCGACCTTCATAGATCCACAAATAATGTCACAACTATGTGATGTTCAACAAAGTTGACAAAACAAGTAATGGAGAAAATACTCTGTGTTTGTCCATTTTCACACTGATATAAAGATACACCTGAGACTGTGTAATTTATTAAAAATGTAGGTTTAATTGACTCACAGTTCCTCATGGCTGGGGAGGTATCAGGAAACTTACAATCATGGTGGAAAGGGAAGAGGCATGTCTTACATGGCAGCAGGCAAGAGAGCAAGTGTGTGAAGGAGGAATTGTCAGACACTTATAAAACCATCAGATCTCATGAGAACTCACTAGCTATCATGAGAACAGCATGGGGGACAGCACCTCCTTAGCTAATCACTTCCCACCAGGTCTCTCCCTTGACATGTGGGGATTATGGGGATTACAATTCAAAATGAGATTTGGGTGGGGACACAAAGCCTAACTATATCAGACTCTCTATTCAATAGATGGTGCTGGGATTACTGCTTAGCCATTTGCAGAGATTAAAACTGGACCCCTTTCTTGCACCATGTATAAAAATCAACTCAAGATGGATTAAAGACTTAAATGTAAAACTCAAAACTACATAAACCCTGGAAGATAATCCAGGAGATACCATTCTGGATAGAGGTCCTGGCAAAGGTTTCATGACAAAGATGCCAAAACAAATTGCAACAAAACCAAAAATTGACAAATAGGACCTAATTAAACTAAAAAGCTTCTGCAAGCAAAGGAAACTATCAACAGAGTAAACAGACAACATACAGAATGGAAGAAAATATTGGCAAGTTGTATATTCTGCAAAGGTCTAATATCCAGCATCTATGAGGAACTTAAACAAATGAAGAAGCAAAAACAAACAATCCCATTGAAAAGCAGCAGACTGCATTCCTAATCTTCATCATGCCTGAGACTGGTCTTGCAATGTTACCTTTAAGTGAATCACATAATTGTCTTTGGAACTTGGTCTCCCAACCCTTATTGTGATTGCAAAGTGTTTACCAGATATTTGATGAGGTGCTATGTTTTTGAAATCATATCATGTAATTCAGGAACACTATTGATATTGAATACCAGATACCAGTATGTAGTAAGTCTTTTAGGATGATTTTAATTTAGTCGTGCATCATTTTCTGATTCTCCTCATTGGGAGTTCTTAAATCTTAGCAAGCATTAGCAATATTCAATGCCAAAATTCCATTGAAACTTTCAAGTTGGAGCAATTGTCTGTGTTTGAAAAGATGAAATAAAAATAATAATCAAGGGCAAAGCTTTGAATGCCCAGAAGGGAAAGTCGTACCAGTTGCTAACCTGTCTAGTTTTAGGAATCACCATATGTTTTTTTCAGTGTTAACAATCATGATAATCAAATTAAAACACTATTTTGTTCACTTGTGGGACTGCAGTTCTGAATTTTGGGTTAAAGGTTTTGGCTTCTGTAAGAATGTGAATTTGAGTGTATTTTGAATTGTAAGAGCAAACATACTTTTTGGTACAATTTTTTTTTCATTTAATTGGAATGATCTTCAGGTTTCTACAAATAGAGTAATTGTAAATTTAAAGTATTAGTATTTATTGGTGAATAATGTATATATCCCCGTTCCAAGAAATATAAGTGAGTGAAGTTGAAATAAAATCTTTAAAGTTAAAATAAAAAGAAAAGTGGGCAAAGGACATGAACAAACATTTTCAAAAGAAGATATATACATGCCCAATAAGCATATAAAAATGTTCAACATCATTAATCACAGAAATGGAAATCAAAACCAAAATGAGATACAATCTCACACTAGTCAGAATGGTTATTATTAAAAATTAAAAACAAACAAACAAAAAGGAATGTTTATATACTGATGGTGGGAATATAAACTAGTTCAGCCACTGTGGAAAGTAGGGCAGCAGTTTTTCAGAGAGCTTAAAACAGAATTACTCTTCCACCCAGAAATCCCATTATTGGGTATATACCCAAAGGAATATAAATAATTCTGTCAATACCATAAAGACACATATATGTATATGTTAATCACAGCACTACTCATAATAGCAAAGACATGGAATCAACCTAAATGCCCGTCAATGGTAGACTGGATACAGAAAATGTGGTACATATACACCATGGAATACTACACAGGCAGAGAAAAAGAATGAGATCACGTCCTTTGCAGCTGCATGGATGGATCTGGAGGCCTTTATTCTATGTGAACTAACAGAGGAAGAGAAAATAAAATACTGCATGTTCTGAGTTATAAGTGAGAGCTAAACATTCAGTACACATGGATGCAAAGAAGGGAACAACAGACACCTGGGCCTGCTTGAGGATGTTTGGTGGGAGGAGAGAGGAGGTAAAGAAACTAGTTATCAGGTACTATGCTTATTAAATGGGTGATGAAATAATGTATATAGCAAACCCCTGTGTCACACAATTTACCTATGTAACATACCTGCACATATACCACTGAATCTAAAAAAATTATCCATTCTGTGCTATCCTGTTATAGCAGCACAAAATAAATGAAGACAACTTGAAACCCTAAGCTAAAGAAAGCTGGTCTGCTGGTCATAGACTTCAAGGTCAAAATAGTTACCAGAAAAAAAGCGGGTGAGCACATACTGATGAAAATTACAATTTTCCAGGAAGATAAAGTAATTATAATGTTTAAGCTTATATGGGCACATATTAACATTTATTCAGAATGTATAAAGCAAAAATTGATAGGCTACAATGAAAGTGTAACAAATCTACCATTATAGTAAGAAATTTAAACAGACCTATCTCAGGTATTGACACAAAAAGCAGATCAAAACTAGCAATGTTACAGAAATTGTAAACACAATGAACATGAATGTCCTATTAAACATATAAAGAACATTTATCCAATTATTGGATAATTCTGGATAATTCTTTTTGACATGCAAGGAACATTTTCACAAATTTATCACATATTAGACCAAAAAGTCTTTAAATATTTCAAAAAGTACCAAAGACTACCTTGTCTCACAAGAAGGAAAATAATGTAGCTATTAGTAATAAAAGGAAAACTAAGACAATTTCATACATTTGACAGTTTATAAGCAAACTTCTAAATACCTCCTAGGTCAAAGAATACATTATAAGGGAAAATACAAAAATACTTAGAACTAAATGATACTGAGAATATAACATAAGTTATGTGGGCTGCAGTTAGAGTACCAGAAAACTTCAGTGCCCTACAACTACTAAAGAAGTCAAATCAATATTTTAAAAGCCTCCTCATAAATAGAGCACCAAATACAAATACTTATATAAGAAAATATACAAATGTTATCAGCAAATTTTAATTGTATATAAACTTTTTCCTAAGTATAACAAAGAGGAAACTTTCCTTAACTCTTTTAAAGCAGTCATTTTTAGCCTCAATAGCTAATGCAGATAAGAGTATAAAAAGGGGGGAAATTTCCGAACAATTAGATGCAAAAATCTTAAACTATTTAGAAACTGATTACAATTTTGTATTTTAAAAAAGACATTATGACCAAGGCACATCAATTCCAGGAATAGAATATATCTTTATGATCTTTATATCTTCCAGCTTCCATCATTTGTGTGGAAAATTCAGTTATTAGTCTTTCATTGCTACTATGAAAGCAGTGTTGTTTTTTTCTGGGTGCTTTAAATAATTTGTCCTTGTCCTTGGCTTTCAGCAGTTCATGATGAGCCAAAGTGGGATTTATTTTGCATATATCTTTACTAGTTTCTTCAGAATTTCTTGATTTTGTGGGTTAGTTTTAGAAAATTTTCAGTTATTATTTCTTCAAATATTCCTTCTTCCCCTATTCTTTGTCTCCATTCTTTCTGAGACTTCAATTACATGCATGTTACACATTTTAAAAACTATGTCCTGTATGTGTTTTATGCTCTTTTTTGCATTTACCTTTTCTCTTTTTTTGTGCTTCAGTTAGCATATTTACTCCTGGGAGGGGAATACCTGAAGCCTTGTGCTTTGTTTCTCCTGAACTTCACTCTATGTGCCTTGTCTCTTTGTTTATTGTGATCTGTGTCTTTTTGTTTTAATAAACCCTAAACATCAATATAACCACTTCTAAGTCCTAAGAGTCCTTCTAGTGGGTCATCAAGCTTGAGGAAGTTCTCAGGAACTCCCAACATGACAACACTCACAAAAGCAACAAAACTAAAAAGTATCCTAGAATACATCTAAAAAATAGATGTGTGATACCTCTCGACAAAAAATTACGAACTTTTGATAAAAACATTAAACAATAATAAAGATATTTCTTTTTTATGTTTGTTTTGCAGATAAAATATAGATATTTCACATTCATGGATAAGAAAACTCAGCCTTAACAATGTCAAACTGAAAAGTTATTGATAGTTATAGAAAATTTTGATCAAAATCCTAGTAGAATTTTAAATAAACTTGATGATTCTGAGTTTCATATGCAAAAACAAAGGGCCGAGAATAGAATATCCAAAAGCATTAATATGTTGGGGAATTTGGCACACCAAATATCAAGAGTTATTATAATCCAATAGCAGTTAAGGTGAGAAGATACTGATGCAAGGAAGGATACATTGTTTAATGGAGCAAGAATTGAGGACTCACATATATATGGAAGATAATTCTAATTTGATTAATAATTTAAATGTAAAAGTCAAAACTTCATAAATTTTAAAAGAAAATACTAGAGAATGTTTGTAGAGAATGGTTTCTAAATAAACATCTAAAACATAATTCGTAAAGATTGATGTCTACTTTATGAAAATGAAAAGCTTGTGTTCATCACAGTATAGCAAGAGAGTAACAGTGTGAACCATAATGCTGCACATATCATTAATAAAGAACTGATCTCGGAATGCATAAACAACCACTAGAACTATGTAAAATCACTTAGAAGATAGCCATCCCAATAGATGAAACGGGCAATAAAATACCTAGACATTTCACAATGAATGTATGAATTTATGACCAATCTCATTATTAACCAGAGAAATGCATAAGACAGTGAGATACCATTTCATACCAATGAAAAAATTAAATTAGCTAAAATAAGATGTTCTAGAGAAGATGTAGATCAATAGGAACACATTTCTGGTGGAAGAGTAAATTGGAAAGCCTCTCTGGAGAACAGTTTCATGATAATATGTAAGGCTGAACATTTGAATACTCTAAGACTCAACAATTCCACTATTAGGTATATAGCCTATAGAAATCCTGTACCCATGTACCAGAGTCATATATGAGTCTTCCTTGCCAGACTGTGCATAATAGTGAAAATTAGTATCATTGTAAATGTTCATTGATTGGAAAACAGATATATAACTGGAGTTATAATTTGCAGTATCACATGATGGAATATCACACAGCTATACCCACCAACATGGATGATTCTTAGAAGGCTAATTTTGAGTGGAAAAAAAGGTTACATCCATGGTGACTACAAACAAATATAATAAAGCTCAAAACAAGTCAAATGAAACCATCTATTGTTTAGGCATAAATACACATATGGATAAGCAGTTTTAAAGGAAGGAATTGATAAACACGAAATATGCAATGATTGTTACCCCAGGTAAAGCGAGAAGAAGGCATCTGGACACAAATACATCAAGATCACCATTAAAGTTCTTTTCCTTTTGCTAGTTGGAAAATATGTAAGTGTTCATTTTAATGTTAAGTTCTAAATTGTACATGTGTTTTTATATATACTGTCTTTTTAGTTGGATATGTTTAAAATAAATGAAGAAAAGTATTCTCATAACAACAATTAAAGTGATTAAATATAGCTAGTTTTTACAATAATGAAAAAATCTCCAGAACAAAGAACTACATTTTGAACCAGGGAAATGTCTATGCTTCTATTGTCTCATTTATTTCGTACCATTAAGATATTCTGACTTATTTTTTTAAGTTTTATTTTTAATTTCTGTTTCTCCAATTCACCAATCCTTTCATGTTCTGACGCTTATAATTATGGCCTAAGATGTATTTCGTTTACAAACTATTATTCTTCCAGATAGAAATATATGTGCAAATTGCCTTCCAAATTACTGTTCAGACATTTTTCATAATCTGTTCACTAATTTTGAAGCTTGCATTATTTAAGTGCCTTAAGCCAAAGACATTTTTTTGGCAAAGTCTTTTATAAGAAAAGATATCTTTATCAAGCAAAACCATCACAAGGATCCAAGGCTCAAAGACATAACCAGATAAGTCTGTTGATGTCATTGCCTGCCCCCCTCCAACAAGTGACAATGTACTTCACAAATGAGATAGTGGGTGGTTCCTAAGCACTATTTTCAAACTTCCTCCTACATGGCAGGATTTAGTTATTTGCTGAGGAAGATATGCAGTAAAGTATTAAAGTCACATGGGGCCAGGTGCGGTGGCTCATGCATGTAATCCCAGCTCTTCGGGAGGCCAAGGCAGGCAGATCACTGAAGGCTGGAAGTTCGAGACCAGCCTGGTTACATGGTGAAAACCCATTTCTACTAAAAGTACAAAATTAACCACGCATGGTGGCAGGCTACTCGGGAAGCTGAGGCAGGAGAATCACTTGAACTCGGGACGCGGAGGTTGCAGTGAGCAGAGATCATGCCACTGCACCCCAGCCTGGGTAACAGAGCATGTCTCCATCTCAAAAAAAAAAAAAAAAAAAAAAAAGAGTCACATGGATACATTCATTTTTTATTTTAAGATTTTTTAATAGAACACATACATATATCTAAGCTGACTTAGTGACTTCCCTCTTTACTGCGTAAGACAGGAAAAAAATTTAAGTGATACAATAAGATCTCTTTGTGATTTGATGTTTTGCAAAAGATTCAGGGAAGGAGGCTATTATAAGAAGTCACTGGGAGGCTCTGCAGTTCACCAAGAACACCTGCTTCAGTGACCCTGATTCAATTTACTCACTGACTCTCTAACTGGAAACAGATGCAGAGATTGCAGGAGTCATGCAGCAGATACACTCACTACTACTCTTAAGCTTTCTGAAAGAACAAGAGTTCAGACACTTGTCCTTCTTTGAATTACTGTCTTGTTTGGCATAATAATTATTCAGCAAAATCATCAGACTACTATAATATCCTAATATTTGGCTATTCAGGAAGATACATGGCAGTGTGCCAAGGACACAAAAAGCCACAGAATAAACATAGCACCTTATCCAGGAGTTTTAACTTCACGCCAAAATTTGGAGGTAAATATTTTCATAATTTAATCTGAAAGACATTTAAATTATTTTTGCAGTAAAAGACATTGTGGAAGGGTAGTCGTAATTTGCATGCTTTTTAAAAGTGAACATTTCAGATTTTAAACAAATTTCACATTTTTATCCAACCCCCTTGGTGATGTGTTTCTAGACCCCTTAAGATATCTTTTATGGTTACTTCTTGGGCTTTGATGGAAGAAGTTCAAGACTTGCTTCCCTAAATTATTCCAGGATTAGAAGAGACTAGATTTTTCTCAGGGATGTATCTGTCTCAGAACATAAAGCGAAGGGCCAGAGCACCCCAGAGGGTTGGCCCTAATGGAGATCAACTTGCTACTTACTGTAAAATAAGTGTTTCTTTCTTTTTCTTCACTAGTAATCATTTCACTTCCAAAATGCTGTCCACCTTTGCTGATGAAAAATTAGCAGGAGTTCAGAGAGAAGCTTTTTACTTGAGTGAGCATGGAGAAAAGGAAGTTTTTTTAATTAATTGAGGTCATGACGTTAACAGCTCTTCTTAGCAACTGCATCATTCCACAGAGAAGAAGTGGGCCTTTGAGGGGTGGAGGGGCGGGCAAGGCAATCAGTGAAATATTCTGTGTGGAGAGAGGGGCAGTTGGCTTCAATACAGTAGAGATAGGGAAAGAGTTTATTTGGGAGTACCAAAGGTTATCACATAGCAGAGAATAGGGAGTAATTGGTCAGTGTCAGGGAACAGGTGACAAAGATGAATTACAACCAACTATATACCAACGGATAGAGAAGACTGTCATACTGAAAGAGGAGAACTAGCATATTATTCAAGGCAAATAAAATGGTTTGGGGCTAAGGTTGAAGTAGTGGTGCCTGTGTCTCAGTTTCCTCATCGATAAAAATAAACAATACCACATTTCAGGACCAGGGCCATGTGGGTTTAAAGAGTTAATTCAAGTCATCTAAGACAGTGTCTGGTATCAAGGAGACACTCCATTAATGGCATTGACTGTTGTTATTATTGCTATTTACTTGTATGAAACCAATGTAGACCTCTATGTGGCAAAATAAACCCAAGTATTTACTGATTCATGCAGTCAAAAGTGTGGAAATTCAACATTCAATAAGACACTACCTGTGAGTGACTAGCGTGCTCTGTATAAAATCCTCTGCAGTAGGGACCGGTTTACTAAGTCTTGCACAGCACAGTCTGCAGCCACAACACAAAAACCAGAAGATGGTTTCTTCTCCTTTCTTCTTCTTACCTGCTCAATCTGTAAGAGACTTCCAGCAATCACCCCTACTCACCCTTAGGGCATTATATATATTATTCCTCATAATTTCCAAATACCTAACAATGATTTTATCTACAACAAAGTCTCGCCGGGCGCGGTGGCTCAAGCCTGTAATCCCAGCACTTTGGGAGGCCGAGACGGGCGGATCACGAGGTCAGGAGATAGAGACCATCCTGACTAACACGGTGAAACCCCGTCTCTACTAAAAAATACAAAAAAACTAGCCAGGCGAGGTGGCGGGCGCCTATAGTCCCAGCTACTCGCGAGGCTGAGGCAGGAGAATGGCGTAAAACCCGGGAGGCGGAGCTTGTAGTGAGCTGAGATCCGGCCACTGCACTCCAGCCCGGGCGACAGAGCG